>NC_133325.1:216862482-216964932 GCF_042186555.1 Aquarana catesbeiana | reverse complement strand
ATGTATATATATATACTCATATATATATATATATATATATATATATATATGAGTACTGCTCATATAACAGACATACCATTTTTAATTTATGCTGGCAGGGAAGGCTGGGGAGGCTGGGGAGGCGGGAATGGGTGTGTTTAACCTGTACAATGTGTGAACGAGAATGTTGCTCGTTCTCGTTACAAGTAAAGTTTAAAAACGGCACTGCGCATGCGCGGTGCTGCTAAGCACACTGGGAGATGTAGTTCCGTGGTTGCCGTGATGCTGCTTTGATGCACGCGCACCGCAAACCAGGAAGGAGAAGCCAGAATCACTGTGGCATAGACGGAGGCGATTTTTAAACACATATTGCACTTGTAAGTAAAGATTTTGGCATGAAATCATACAATTCTTTGCATTAAGTATACAATTAACAGTGGAAATATGTTAAAAAAAATTATGTTTACAACCCCTTTAAAGTTCCAAAGGCAAACATTTCTGTATTTGTAACATCTTAATCAGACCTTTTTTAATCACTTGAAGACCAGGCCTTTTTCTGACACTTGTTGCTTACAAGTTAAAATCAGTATATTTTGCTAGAAAATTTTTTAGAACCTCCAAACATTATATATATTTTTTTTATCAGAGACCCTAGAGAATAAAATGATGGTCATTGCAATATTTTATGTTGCACTGTATTGCAGTATGTATGTGCAGAGGACTTCCAAGCACAATTTTTTTGGAGCAAATATTCTTTCATGAATTAAAAAAAAAAGCAGTAAAGTTAGCCCTATTTTTTTTTATATAATGTGAAATATGATGTTATGCAGAGTAAATAGATACCTAACATGTCATGCTTTAAAATTGCACACACTCATGGAATGGTGACAAACTATGGTACTTAAAAATCTTAATAGGTGATGGTTTAAACATTTTTAATGGTTATTGAGTTACAGAGGAGGTCTAGTGCTAGAGTTATTGCTCTCACTCTAATGATCGTGGTGATACCCCACATGTGTGGTTTGGCCCCTTATTTCCAGTGAAAGAACTCTTAAGGCTTCAGCATACCAAGACATTTTGGAAAATTTCATGCTCCCAACTTTGTGGGAACAGTTTGGGGATGGCCCCTTCCTGTTCCAACATGACTACTAGTGCACAAAGCAAGGTCCATAAATACATGGATGAGTGAGTTTGAGGTGGAGGAACTTGACTGGCCTGCGCAGAGTCCTAACCTCAACACGATAGAAAACCTTTGAGATGAATTAGAGCAGAGACTGGGAGCCAGGCCTTCTCGTCAACATCAGTGTCTGACCTCACAAATGTGCTTCTGGAAGAATGGTCAAAAGATTCCCATAGACACACTCCTAAACCTTGTAAACAGCCTCCCTAGAAGAGTTGAAGCTGTTATAACTGCAAAGGGTGGACCAACTCAACATTGAACCCTACAGATTAAGACTGGGATGCCATTAAAGTTCATGTGCGTGTAAAGGCAGGCGCCCAAATACTTTTGGTAATATACGATTATATTTGCGAGCGCAACTTACATATGTGTACGCATCTGCGCGCAAGCATGGAGGGATGGGGTGCTTTACTTTTTTTTCTTATTTATTTTGTTTTATTTTTACACTGTCCCTTTAGTTTTTTTATCACTTTTATTGCTGTCACAAGGAATGTATACATCCCTTGTGACAGCAATAGTCACGTGTCAAGACCCCACATCCCTCCTTTGCACTTAAAAGCATTCAAAACGCAAAGTTTGGCTGTTTTGAATACTGACATTTTTTTTAACCACTTCAGCCCCGGAAGATTTGGCTGCTCAATGACCAGGCCATTTTTTGTGATACGGCACTGCGTCGCCTTAACTGACAATTGCGCGGTCGTACGACACTGTAACCAAACAAAATTGACGTCCTTTTTTATCCACAAATAGAACTTTATTTTGGTGGTATTTGATCACCTCTGCGGTTTTTATTTATTGTTCTATAAACAAAAGAACAGCAACAATTTTGAAAAAAACACAATATCTTTTACTTTTTGCTATAATAAATATCCCACATTTTTTTTTCAAAAAAACAAATTTTTTCCTCAATTTAGGCCGATATGTATTCTTCTACATATTTCTGGTAAAAAAAAATCACAATAAGCGTATATTGATTGGTTTGCGCAAAAGTTATAGCGTCTACAAAATAGGGGATATATTTTTTTTTACTAGTAATGGCGGCGATCTGCAATTTTTTTCGGGGCTGCAATATTGCGGCGGACAAATTGTACACTTTTGACACATTTTTGGGACCATTGATTACTGTATAAATGTCAATGGTAGGGAAGGGGTTAACACTAGGGGGCGATCAAGGGGTTAACTGTGTTCCCTCACTGTGTTCTAACTGTAGGGGGATGGGACTGTCTAGGAGGAGAGAGAGCTCGGTGTTCATACTTAGTATGAACACACAATCTCTCTCTACTCCCCTGAAAGAACCAGGATTTGTGTGTTTACACACACAGATCCCGGTTCTCGCTCTGTCACGAGCGATCGCGGGTGCCTGGCGGTCAGGCACTCGCATCTGCTCCGGGCACACGCTGCAGGCCTGGTGGGAGCGATGACCGCCCCTAGTGACCAAAAGTAAAAGCAACATAAGGTAACGTTGATTTGCCCAGCCGAGCCAACCTGCCACAGTAAAACCGCAAGTCAAAATTAAAAATGAATAATGCGCCAACCAAAAAAATGTGAAAAGAGCAGCCAACACAACAATCAGACAAATTGTAACAAAAATATAATGTGGGTAAGTGTGGCGCTAAAAGAAATCTATTTGTGCGTTATTGAGCAAAGCCTGACAGAATGAACATCTGAAAGACAATATGCGCAACAAAGTGTATTAATGAAACACAAAATTAATCGTATATAAGCTCATAGCTAGGCACCAATAAAGGTGAGAGGTGCAAAGTGGGAATAAGAGCAATCTGTGTGATAAAGTGTGTTAATATAACACAAAAAAAGGACTATATGTAATCTGATAGCTAACCACTAACAGAAGTCCCTGTGAAATAGTTGAAGGACAATCAAACGGTGAGTTAACTAAATCATCTCAAAAGATACAGTGACAAAAATACATAATAAACACGTGATAAGACACATTAGTAACATGGATTGCTATCCGTTCTAAAAACCCAGCATGGACGTGTGGGTAACTGACATAATTAAAAGTCACACATGTATAGGAAGATAGGCATCTAGGGATGTGACTGGGACCATCAACAGTGACCGAAAGCGGTAGTGTAGGGCCCTTGGATCCAAGGATGGCGTCCACAGGATACAAAATCCGACTTGTATGTGAGAGGGATAGGAAGAAATACCCTTACCGGAAATGGTGGACTCCCGAGCCAGCGGCTTGGGAGTCAGATAAGCTTGTAATGGAGCAGGATTCCACGGCTGCTGGAGGCGATGAGGAAAACTGTGGCACTCACCAACCGGACCTCTCTGGTCTCAATGACCAGAACTGCTCATAAAAGCACTGGCTCCATAAAGTGGGTATAGGTCCTCAAATGAAATAGGGATCAAAAATAGGGATTAAAAAGCTTTATTTAAAAACGAAGCAATAAAACACACACTGGCTTGAAGATAAGAGTCAGGTGTAAAATAATATAAAAAAGCGCTTGAATCAAATGGTGGCAAGACAGGCATAACAACCCGACGCATTTCGTCCGATAGGACTTCAACTGGGGTATATGACTGTCTGCCACTCTTGCCTGTATATATATAAAGCGTATAATTACCAAATAATAGCAGCTGTTCGCGCCATGTGTACCGCCACTTCCGGGTCGCCGAGGCATGGCGTCAACATACGCAATCAGCCTATCACGATAGCTGTAAAGCTGGTACACACCCAAGCCTCGGTATGGTAGATCCAATCAGATTATGATGTGGACGGCGTCACTTCTCACGTGACGACATCTAGGGGCACGTGACTTCCGTCCACCAACAGAATGTCAGGCCGGGGGATGACACACCCAGCGGGACGCATCACTCCCCACAACCAATCAAAGCTGAAATAGGGAAGATATACACATCCAATAAGAGACTGCGCTGAACGCGTGTGACGTCACTCTGGCGACGTCGGAAATGACGGGAGAGCTATGGAACGCATATGCGAACCACGCCTCGCTATGATGATGGGCATAAAGACAACGCAGACGATAACTTGGAGCGCAAATGCGGTCCAACACTCCGGATGGGGGGATAAACGCCAAAAACAATAATTAAAAGCAACTACCATGGCGTGAACATTGCTAAGCACAAAATATTCTGGGACAATGCATTATGATCTAAATATAGCATAAAATTACAGAACACACAATAATACAAAAATACTAATGAGTATTAGTATACACATATTAAATGGTGATATAATGATACTCATAAGTGAGAACAGTACGATGAAAATATATATAGATACCCACAACCCTGGTTGCCATAAAATCTGGTAACCAATCAAAAGAATCAAAATTGATTGGGTCACATAACTAGGCACAGTAATCTGAGACAAAAATAATAAGATAAACAATTAATGGCCAATAGGTCATTAACAACTGAGTTGAAATCTGAAAACTATGTAGACTGTATGCTGAGAATGGGTAGATGAGTAGGACATAAGTAATAAAAAAACAGACCTCAGGTAACTGATCCCCACAAACACTGAGCAACTGATCGGAGGGCACGTAAGAGAGGTAATGAGAAGAAAGAAGGTGTCAATATCAAGATTGGTTGATAAAAGCATTTATATCCCAATCAACATTGAGACCAAATGGCGAATAACATTTTAATTGATGAATCCAAAAGGTCTCCAATCTTGATACGCCCCTCTTCAGGGATGCGCCCCTCCAATGCGGGATGAATTTATCGATAACTTGGAATTGAGTTCCGTTTGGATTCTGATTATGACAATGCAAGAAGTGCTTAGGAACACTATGGTTTGTGAGGCCCTTTTTTATGTTAGCTATATGCTCATTACCTCTCACAGAAAACGTGCGTATAGTCCGGCCTACATACTGTTTTTTACAAGGACACGTGATCAGGTAGACTACGTATCTAGTTTCGCACGTCAAAAAATGTTTAATCTGGTATTCCTTCCCTGTGGAGGTAGAGACAAACGTCTCAGTTCTCCTCCGTCCACAAACATTATGTAGTCAAACGTTACACCTTTTGCAGGGGAAAAAGCCTTTCATATTATGGAAGAAAGAGCGAATCGCAGGAGGGTCAATGGTGTTAGGGGCAATCTGATTTCTGATGGAAGGGGCCCCTCTAAAGACTACACCACCTCGTTCAGGCAGAACGGGGCCCAATACTGGATCATTTTTAAGGACCCTCCAGTGTCTCACTAAAATCTCCTTGACCTGTTTATGTTGTATAGAGAAATTTGTCAAAAGGGACCACCTATGTCTGTTGTCAGATCCACCCTTAGGTTGTCCCTCTAACAAAGATTCTCTACTGATTTGGGCGATATTTTTAATTTCATTGTCAATATCTACGCAGTCGTAACCTTTGTCAACAAACCTGGACTTTAGGATCTGTGTCTGATGAAAATAGTCTACAAGGTTGCTACAGTTGCGTCTAATCCGCGTGAACTGGCTACGTGGTACCGATTTCAGCCAGGTAGCATGATGGCAACTATCGACCGGAATGTATCCATTCCGGTCGGTGGGTTAAAAAAAACGTTTTAGTTTCCAAACGATTACCAACTACTGATATCTCTAAATCTAGAAAATGAATAGTAGAAGGGCTGACCTCATACTTCAGCTCTATACCAATCTCGTTATCATTGAGCCTACCTAAGAAAGCATGCAAAGACTCGACACCTCCTCTCCACAGGAGGGGAATGTCGTCTATGTACCTCACCCAAAGAACTAACTCTGAGGGATCAAGGGCATAGACGACATCCTCCTCCCAACGGGCCATAAAAATGTTGGCCAGGCTAGGGGCGAACTTAGCGCCCATAGCCACTCCCTTTTGTTGGACGAAGAACTCCCCATTATACCAAAAGTAATTATGTTTAGTCACGAACCTCAACAGGTCCATGATGAATCTCTGTTGTGTTCTGGGGATGGACTCTTCCCTTGACAAAAAAAGTTCAACTGCCGCAAGACCAGCATTTTGGGGTATGGAAGTATATAGCGACGTTACGTCAGCTGTAACAAGAAGAAGATCATTACTGTGAGTAATGTTATTAAGTTTAGAGATAGTGTCCTTGGTGTCCCTAAGATAAGAAGGTATAGATTGTATGATGGGTTGTAAGAAAAAGTCAATATAGGTGATGGAGTCAATGCCGCTGATGATAGGACGTCCAGGGGGCTGGGTAACATTTTTGTGTATTTTTGGTAAATAATATATTACCGGAATTCTTGGGGCAACTGGAACCAAAAAACTTTTTTCCTTATTATTTAGGATACCTAGTTGGAACCCAGTATCAACCAGGTCTGTAAGTAATCTCTTATAAGGGACTGTGGGATTAGTATAGATCCTAGAATAGGTATCCGTATCACTTAAGATTCTAGTCATTTCTAAATGATAATCGTTTTTATCCAAAACGACTATCCCACCTCCCTTGTCCGCGGGTCGGATAACTAGATCTTTCCGTTCGCAGAGTTTTTTAAGTCCAATTTTTAAAGTGGGGTTACTGAAGGACCTTTTAATAGGTAATTTATCCAGATCTTGTAGAACAAGATCCTGAAAGACTTTAATGGAAGGGGCAGTAGGGCCAGGAGGGTTGAAAAGTGAGGGGTTTGAAAGTCCTGAATGGACTATATGTGAATTAATATCAACCTTTGGTCTCGTGGGGTTAGAAATGATATATCTCTGTACATTTAGTTTGCGTACATATTTTTGGATGTCTATGAAAGTACTGAATTTATTCAGTTTATTAGGAGGAGCGAACTTTAAGCCCTTTTCCAGGACCAGAAGTTCGGCCTCTGACAAATCCACTTTACTAAGATTAAATATCCTACTCTCCTTTAAACCCTTTTTCTTTTGTCGGGCGCGCCTCCCCCCTCCAGTCCCCCGTTTCCGTCTATAGCTCGTTAGAATCTCCCCAGTTCTTTGGGAAAATCCCCTTGATAAGAAGGGCCCGGTTGTTGTTGATTATAGTTAAAAGGTGATCTATTGTAGGGATGAGCCGAAAACCCACCTGTTCGGTTCGCACCAGAACATGCGAACAGGAAAAAAGTTTGTTCGAACACGCGAACACCGTTAAAGTCTATGGGACACGAACATGAATAATCAAAAGTGCTAATTTTAAAGGCTAATATGCAAGTTATTGTCATAAAAAGTGTTTGGGGACCCGGGTCCTGCCCCAGGGGACATGGATCAATGCAAAAAAAAGTTTTAAAAACGGCCGTTTTTTCAGGAGCAGTGATTTTAATAATGCTTAAAGTCAAACAATAAAAGTGTAATATCCCTTTAAATTTCGTACCTGGGGGGTGTCTATAGTATGCCTGTAAAGGGGCGCATGTTTCCTGTGTTTAGAACAGTCTGACAGCAAAATGACATTTTGAAGGAAAAAACTCATTTAAAACTACCCGCGGCTATTGAATTGCCGACAATACACATAGAAGTTCATTGATAAAAACGGCATGGGAATTCCCCAAAGGGGAGCCACGAACCAAAATTAAAAAAAAAAAATGACGTGGGAGTCCTCCTAAATTCCATACCAGGCCCTTCAGGTCTGGTATGGATATTAAGGGGAACCCCGGCCAAAATTTAAAAAAAAAAATTACGTGGGGTTCCCCCTAAATTCCATACCAGACCCTTCAGGTCTGGTATGGATTTTAAGGGGAACCCCGCGCCAAAAAAAAAAAAAAAAAACGGCGTGGGGTCCCCCCAAAAATCCATACCAGACCCTTATCCGAGCACGCAACCTGGCAGGCCGCAGGAAAAGAGGGGGGGACGAGAGTGCGGCCCCCCCCTCCTGAACCGTACCAGGCCACATGCCCTCAACATTGGGAGGGTGCTTTGGGGTAGCCCCCCAAAACACCTTGTCCCCATGTTGATGAGGACAAGGGCCTCATCCCCACAACCCTGGCCGGTGGTTGTGGGGGTCTGCGGGCGGGGGGCTTATCGGAATCTGGAAGCCCCCTTTAACAAGGGGACCCCCAGATCCCGGCCCCCCCTTTGTGAAATGGTAAGGGGGTACATAAGTACCCCTACCATTTCACGAAAAAAGTGTCAAAAATGTTAAAAATGACAAGAGACAGTTTTTGACAATTCCTTTATTTAAATACTTCTTCTTTCTTCTATCTTCCTTCATCTTCTGGTTCTTCTGGTTCTTCTGGCTCTTCTGGTTCTTCCTCCGGCGTTCTCGTCCAGCATCTCCTCCGCGGTGTCTTCTATCTTCTTCTCCTCGGGCCGCTCCGCACCCATGGCATGGGGGGAGGCTCCCGCTCTTCTCTTCTTCTTCATCTTCTTCTCTTCTTCTCTTCTTCATTTTCTTCTCCGGGCCGCTCCGCATCCATGCTGGCAGTTCTTAAATAACGGGGGGCGGGGCCACCCGGTGACCCCGCCCCCCTCTGACGCACGGGACATGACGGGACTTCCCTGTGGCATTCCCCGTGATGTCACAGGGAAGTCCCGTCAAGTCACCGTGCGTCAGAGGGGGGCGGGGTCACCGGGTGGCCCCGCCCCCCCGTTATTTAAGAACTGTCAGACGAGGAGCGCCGTCACACAGCGGGAGCCTCCCGCCATGCTAGCATGTGTGAGGAGCGGCCCGGAGAAGAAAATGAAGAAGAGAAGAAAAGAAGAAGAGAAGAAGATGAAGAAGAAGAGAAGAGCGGGAGCCTCCCCCCCATGCCATGGGTGCGGAGCGGCCCAAGGAGAAGAAGATAGAAGACGCCGCGGAGGAGATGCTGGACGAGAACGCCGGAGGAAGAACCAGAAGAGCCAGAAGAACCAGAAGATGAAGGAAGATAGAAGAAAGAAGAAGTATTTAAATAAAGGAATTGTCAAAAACTGTCTCTTGTCATTTTTAACATTTTTGACAGTTTTTTAGTGAAATGGTAGGGGTACTTTTGTACCCCCTTACCATTTCACACAGGGGGGGGGCCGGGATCTGGGGGTCCCCTTGTTAAAGGGGGCTTCCAGATTCCGATAAGCCCCCCGCCCGCAGACCCCCACAACCACCGGCCAGGGTTGTGGGGATGAGGCCCTTGTCCTCATCAACATGGGGACAAGGTGTTTTGGGGGGCTACCCCAAAGCACCCTCCCAATGTTGAGGGCATGTGGCCTGGTACGGTTCAGGAGGGGGGGGGCCGCACTCTCTCCCCCCCTCTTTTCCTGCGGCCTGCCAGGTTGCGTGCTCGGATAAGGGTCTGGTATGGATTTTTGGGGGGACCCCACGCCATTTTTTTTTTTTTTTTGGCGCGGGGTTCCCCTTAAAATCCATACCAGACCTGAAGGGTCTGGTATGGAATTTAGGGGGAACCCCACGTCATTTTTTTTTTTTAAATTTTGGCCGGGGTTCCCCTTAATATCCATACCAGACCTGAAGGGCCTGGTATGGAATTTAGGGGGACTCCCACGTCATTTTTTTTTTTAATTTTGGTTCGGGGGTTCCCCTTTGGGGAATTCCCATGCCGTTTTTATCAATGAACTTCTATGTGTATTGTCGGCAATGCAATAGCCGCGGGTAGTTTTAAATGAGTTTTTTCCTTCAAAATGTCATTTTGCTGTCAGACTGTTCTAAACACAGGAAACATGCGCCCCTTTACAGGCATACTATAGACACCCCCCAGGTACGAAATTTAAAGGGATATTACACTTTTATTGTTTGACTTTAAGCATTATTAAAATCACTGCTCCTGAAAAAACGGCCGTTTTTAAAACTTTTTTTTGCATTGATCCAGGACCCAGGTCTCCAAACACTTTTTATGACAATAACTTGTATATTAGCCTTTAAAATTATCACTTTTGATTTCTCCCATAGACTTTTAAAGGGTGTTCCGCGGCATTCGAATTTGCCGCGAACACCCCAAATTGTTCGCTGTTCGGCGAACTTGCGAACAGCCAATGTTCGAGTCGAACATGAGTTCGACTCGAACTCGAAGCTCATCCCTAATCTATTGTGATAACTTGAATCGGTCTCTCTATAGGGGTGGTAAAAATTATGGTTCTCACGTGGTCTATCGTCCCTTAAAGGGGAATATCTGTTAAACATACGTATAGGTGTTCTTTGTGGGTAGAAGTGCTCATAATGTTCGTTATATCCTTCATAGTGGTTTTCTCTTCTTGGTGTAAACCTCTGATGATCATAATTAGTGGACTTATCCCTCTGACCTCTCCCTCTACCTCTCCCTCCTCTCTCTCTACCTCTAGAGTTGACTGGAGGTCCCCTCCGGTAAGTTTTAGGGGTATTGGGGGGGCAGATTCATGGTAATCAACAGTCCTATAGTCTGTTACACCACTATTTTTGGGTGGGGGTGGTTGAGATTGGAAATACTGCTGTTCTGAAATGTCCATTTGACATGAACTGTTCTCAGGAGCAGTGGGTCCCTCATCTTTAGTTTGCCAACATTTTTGTGTATTTTTGGTAAATAATATATTACCGGAATTCTTGGGGCAACTGGAACCAAAAAACTTTTTTCCTTATTATTTAGGATACCTAGTTGGAACCCAGTATCAAGAGTGGCAGGCATCACTCCGGTACAACAACTTGAACAGAATGACGCACAGGTATGTGCTTTTGCTGCAAGTGGTTAACAACCAGTTACCCCAGGAGCATAAAATCTGCATGTTTGGCCATAAAATTATTTAAAAGCACCAGGACATAATATATTTTCTAAAAGCAGAGGCCTTGTAGAATAAATTTTTCTTAATTTTTTATGCCAACTGTGGTCAACTGTTACCCAAATGCTAATGTAGCACTAGCCTTGACCTCCAAAGGCCTAATGGTGACCTCCAGAATCAGGGAGAGCTGACATCCTTCCTTATAGAGGGTTACTAGGCATAGTGGGTGTAATGCAAGATAGAATGATTGGGCGCCAGTCACTTTTTGGATGCAAAAAACAGATTTATTGTCTCTTAGCAAGAACTGGAGGAGAGAGGGTTAGGGTCAGGACACCCTTAGGCAGATGCAATGGTAATTGGCAGACTCCAAGACAAAATAGGCAGACAGCTATACAGGTTAAGGGCCTTCCAGCCGGATATGGTCCCTGTATTTGTAGAACTGCTGTCTCCTATGGCAACTGAACTTGCAACAGTCAATAGTAATCCTTACATGTAACTCACAGTAACTTGATATAGGTCTTCTTTTACATCTCAGTGTCCCACTGTAGATATTCACTCACAGAGCTCCCAGTCTCTCACTAGACTTCCAATCCCAGTTGTCACTGGATCCTCTGAGCTCTTCCACAGCTAACCCGCTGTATACTCCTCAAGCGTCACCCCCGCTAACCTGCTGGGTCCCTGGCTTGGCACTTGTTGAAGCTTTCCCACTTCTTCACCGTCCCCAGCTAATGAAAAAGGCTGCTCTGGTACTTCTTTCAGACTTCCATAAACTGACCTTTGATAACAGGAGGGATGGTCCTTTAATGGCGACTGCATCCCTTTTACCTCTAGCCTTCATCAGTGATTGTCGCTGGCAACCGGAAAGATCGTTCCCGATAGCAACAATTTCTAGCCTCACTGGACTCACTGGCCCCCATCACTACATACAGAATCAAGCCCCGACCCCTCCAACCTTGGCAAACAGATAAAAAATGGGAAAACAAAAAGCGGGACTTTGCATGAAGCACACGGAGGCAGGAAAAATTAATTAAACATAAAAACAATTTTTAATTGATTCCAAATTACCATAAATTTTTTTATTTAATCTCATTACATTATGCTAAATGTCAAAAAGTTTTTACAATTCATTAGAACCAAATAATACATTTTAGTTAATACTACAACAAGGAGTTATTACATGTTATGCAAACACACAGAGTAATTGATGCATGATTATACACATAGTAGAGAATACCTGTTACAGGTTATTGACGCACTAAAGGGTAGCTTAAAACAGGTAAAGAAAAAAATGATTATATACAGGATAGAAAATACCTGCTACAGGTTATTGACGCACTAAAGCGTAGCTTGAAACAGGTAAAGGGAAGAACAATTATACATTTAGTAGAATATACCTGTTACAGGTTATTGACACACTAAAGCGTAGCTTAAAACAGGTAAAAGAAAAATAAAACACATGAGTAGGAACGGCCATAGGAAATTCATGAATATATACACAACTCGGTAGTTGTTAGCTCTACGCGTTTTGAGTCCTTATAGCCACTTGTCTGGAGCAATACCGTATTGATCATCTATGGATAAGAAAAACAGTCATATTAAGATAGTATAGAGGGATCATGTGGGCAAATATACAATATGGGAGAACCCCCCACATGGCTATTAAACTCACACACTTACAAATGAATCTGCGCAATGGTGGTGCAGCCGCAAGTGTCCCAGACCAGCCAATAATGCCCCCGCCGGGAGCCGAGGGGGCATGAGAGGTGACAGCAACCCACACGAGCAGCAACCCGAGTGGGCCAGTGTGTAGAGGGTAACACCAATAGAGGTTGAAAGGGGTGACCCCAAAAATAGGGGACCTAGGTAAGAAAGTGACAAAAAAAAATTATAATTAAATAAAAAAGGATGAATGTATAAGAATTGTTAGTGATGTGGAAATAAGTGAGGAAAGTGTGTGCAGGGAAAAAAAGAGTGATGAGGAAAAAAGGAATAAAGAGATGAAAAAGAAAACAGATGATAACAGAAGTCTGAAAAAACGTAGTCGTACTCATGAGCGCCTGTGGCGTAAGACCAAGTCTCAGAGAGATTTCAACCAATATAAATCTGCCCTCCAAAAATACAATTCCAACCTCCTCTCTGCCAAGCAGACATATTTTTATCACTCTCATTAGCAACTTATCATCCGTCCCGTCAACTCTTCTCTACCTTCAATTCTCTACTTCGTCCTCCACCGCCTGCACCCGCCAACTCACTCACTGCCCAGGAGATGGCCAATCACTTCAAACAGAAGATTGATACAATTTGCGTGGAGATCTCTACTGTTCTGATACCCCACCACTATAGACGAAGTTGCTAAACTACTTGGTCATGTCCACCTTACCACCTGCCTTCTGGATCCTGTTCCCTCACAAATGCTACGTTCACCCTCTGGCTCTATGCTACACTCTCTAACCCATATCTTCAATCTCTCCCTCACTTCTGGCATCTTCCCCAACTCTCTTAAACATGCACTTGTCAGACCCATACTTAAAAAGCCCTCACTTACGCCCCAGCTTCTTGCTCCCCTTCTTATCCAAACTCCTCGAATGTCTGGTCTACAATTGACTGAGCATCCACATCACTGATAATAGCCTTCTTGTTCCCCTTCAGTCTGGATTACGTCCTCAACACTCCACAGAAACTGCTCTCCTAAAACTAACAAACGATCTACTAACAGCCTCTCTGCTGCCTTTCATACGGTTGACCACCCCCTCCTCCTCAAAAAACTCTACGCCTTTGGTCTCCATGACTGTACTCTTCGCTGATTCTCTTTCTACTTATCCAACCGCACCTTTAGCGTTTCTTACAACTCTACTTCCTCCTCTCCTCTTCCTTTCTCTGTTGGGGTCCCCCAAGGTTCTGTTCTTGGACCTCTTGTATTTTCAATCTACACCTCCTCCCTGGGTCAACTGATAGCCTCCCATGGCTTCCAATACCACCTCTACGCTGACGACACCCAAATCTATTTCTCTACCACTCAGCTCACTCCTTCTGTCTCCTCACGTATCACTAATTTACTATCAGATATATCAGGCTGGATGTCACACGACTTCCTCAAACTCATCTATCCAAAACCGAACTCATAATTTTTCCTTCCCCATATGCCCCTTCCCCTGATCTCTCTGTCAAAATCAATGGCACAACTATAAGCCCATCCCCACATGCCAAGGTTTTAGATGTAGTACTGAACTCTGAACTCTTCTTCAAGCAACACATCCAATCACTGTCCAAATCCTGCCGCCTCAACCTCCACAACATCTCCAAAATAGGCCCCTTTCTAACCAATGACACAACAAAGCTCTTAATTCACTCGCTGGTCATCTCTCGCCTCGACTACTGCAACTCCCTTCTCATTGGCTTACCTCTACATAGTCTATCACCTCTTCAATCCATCATGAATGCTGCTGCCAGACTCATCCACCTTACCAATTGCTCTGTGTCTGCCACTCCTCTCTGTCAATCCCTCCACTGGCTTCCGCTCGGCCAAAGAATTAAATTCAAAATACTAACAACTACGTACAAAGTCATCCACAATTTCGCCCCCAGCTACATCACTAGCTTAGTCTCTAAATACCAACTTACTCGTTCTCGTTCTCTCCTGCTCACTAGCTCCCTCATCACCTCCTCCCATGCTCGCCTCCAGGACTTTTCCAAAGCCTCTTCAATCCTATGGAATGTCCTACCCCAATCTGTCTGCTTATCTCCTCCTTTATTAGCTCTTAGACAATCCCTGAAAACCCTTCTCTTCAGAAAAGCCTACCTTACCCACACCTAACAACTGTATTTTCATTTTCTCCATCAGCTCATCCCCCCACAGTCATTACAATTTGTTTCCACTTGACCCCCCCTTCTAGATTGTAAGCTCTAATGAGCAGGGCCCTCTGATCCCTCCTATATTGATTTCTATTGTAAGTGTACTGTCTGCCCTCATATTGTAAAGAGCTGTGCAAACTGTTGGCACTATATAAATCCTGTATAATAATAATAATAATAATTTGGTTCCCAGTCCAGCTGAACCTCTGCAACCTTGGTTGGACTCCAGGCCTGAAGTCCCAAGCCTGCGCTGCTTCTCCTACTCCTGGATAGGCCTCAGGCAGCCTAGCAGCCAGGTACTCCTGGGATAGGCCTCAGGCTTCTGGCCTAGCAACCCAGAGCATTTTGACACACGTCCACCCAGACAGCCACCAGGTGGCACAGAACAGCGATCACCTGACTCCTCCCAAATAAATAGGCTCTCCAAGTAGGCCGAGGAGCTAAAGAGACCCCTGCCAATTGGCCCGAGAAAACCCATTCACTCATAGTCTGACTTTGCTAGGCTCTTGTCAATCCAATGTCACCAGCAACAGTGCCACCCAGTGATAGAAGAGAGAAGTGCGGCAAATACAGATTTAGGAAAAAAACAGTGGATCTTCTAACCATTAGCCAGGACACTTACTACCTGGCAGACCAAATTTGCTACCTAAACACCAGGGTGCTACACTAGTTTTCAGGAAAAAAATACACTAAAATGAATTTTAGTGCAAACAAACACTTTGCTTTGGATACAATTTTATTGTGCCAATGATATTGAGAATGCTTTAAAAGCTATTATATTTCATTACTTTATACTCTACTTCATTACTGTATTACTGTATAACTAACCATTAGTTATGGCCTTAGTGTTATTTCTCTCACTTGGACATTTGCGACTATACCCTAACATGTGTAGTGCAATTGCAGTCTAAATGCATGTTGCACCCATTGCTCACAATTGTCATGAAGACAGTTTTGCATCATCGAGAACAGGGACAGACAGACTCCCTGAACTACTGGCCAATCTGCTGGTCAAGGTGGGTGTTCCTGCTCTCAAAAGTCCCCATAGCAGCAACACTAGACATTACTAAGGGATCCCAGAACCCCCTCTAGTGATATATATTAAAAATGTAAAAAAAAAAAAAAAACTTTAATAACAGAGTTAATGCTTACAAATGAAAGTCACTGAATGCAAAAAAATGCTTGGGAATCCCCTTATAATTCCAACCAGACCCATGCTGAGGCCTGCAGCCTGGGTGGCCAGGAACAAACCAGCACCCCCCCCCCCATTTCCTTAACAGGGCATATGCTTTTTAACATTGGGGGTATCTTGCAAGGGGGGGAAGTCAAAGTCTTGCCTTTTGCCAAGCAACCCTGTCGCAATGTTTAAAGACAAGAGGCTCTTCTCCACTGCAGGTGCCCCAAGAAGGATGTGAGGGTAATTTGGGGGACATATTTACTGGCTTTGGTAGTAAAAACAGAAATCAGGAATCACGGGCGATGCCATTGGCAAAGATTGTCATTGACCACATAGTCACCTAGAATACTGAGGAATGTCCTTGACCAAATTTGGTCAGCCCCATTTATCACTGATTCTGGAGTACACTGGTTCTGGCTCTGGTGTCTATTGGGCTGCACAGTTATAGTAAACTTCTTGAAGAGCTACTCTATCAGGAAAGTAGAGGTAAAAAAACAAAGGGGAACAGTGGCACTAGACTGATGTGAATAGGTGAAATTAACAACTGGAATACCCAAAATAATAATGATAGTAATAGCTCACATAAATCTAAATAGTCCATAAATTTGTGCATGATATTGTTCGATCAGCACCTGGAGGCAGCACCTTTAGAGTGAATCAGTGGACTCTGTGGGTAAAGCAGGGACAGAGGGGCACCAGACTAAGTGCAGCATTAATCGTAGTTTTATTAATAAAAGCAAGTTAGCAACTCACAAGATAGATTCATCTATCTTGTGAGTTGCTAACTTGCTTTTATTAATAAACCTACGATTAATGCTGCACTAAGTCTGGCACCCCTCTGTCCCTGCTTTACTCAAGTAGAGATAAGACTATGAAAATGGAAATGATTCCTACACTGCCTATTTGACTACATATTTTTCCTGTGCAAACAGGCTTTACAGCAGAATCTGAGTGAACACACGCACATTACTAAATTTGCCTTATCTGATTATATGACATAAAACAGCACTATTTCAATGTTCAATACACCCTGTCAGCAAAGACTTATCAAACATGAGTGTATACAGTAGCAAATCAGTTAAAAGACTGCATTTACTGAATGCATGAAGGTGCAGAATTGCACCAATTATTTCAATAGAAATTTCTTCTTTTCCTTGTGAATTTGACTTTACTAAAGTAGATTCATTTAGCACTGAAACAAATATTTAAAACACTTTGCAATGCACATAATTCACAAATTTCAAATTTATTTTATAGGACACCTGTGCCTAAAATGTCAAGCTGATTTCCCCTTCAGAAAATGCTTGTAGCCTTGCTGTCATGCTGACCTTATCTGTTATATTGATCTAATTGCTATCATGCTTTCTGAGTCTCTACTAGAATAAGTATGCTGAGCGGAAATTCTGATAACTCTGATTTTGTTGCTGTACACCTGATTTTTGTCAATGTTGCAGAAAGAATAGAAAACAGAGGAGAAGTATGACAGTCAGCCAAAGAAGGTTATTAACAAAAGGCTCCATAGTTCTCCCAGCGTAGGTTTCTCTGAGATTAGACTTGTCATGAGAGAAATGCTGTCACTATTGATTGTCTGTTGTGCTTTCCCCCAACCAACTTATACTCACATTCACAGCACTCCACCATTGCTCCTTCTTCTTTTTCAGCCACTGCAAAATACCCACTCTGAACATATGACCTCTCCTTTGATGCAGTGCTGTTCCATGACTAAGGGGTTGATGGTGTAAACTCAGACACCATCCAACTTGGAGCTCACATATGGTATTTTGCAGCAACTGAGACAGAACGAAGATTCAGAGAAGTGCTGCAGAGGTAAGTGGGTTGGGAAGGAGGGTGTGGTGGGATTTAAATAAAGTGTGTCATCTTGCCCTGAATATGTCACTGTCTCTTTAAAATAAAAAAACATAATCAGAAAATGAATTAATATTCATTTTATCACACCCTAGGAACATTGCAGCCATAATATATTTTTCATAACATTTAAAAAATAGTCCCACAGTGCAGCTACTAAGCATATGTACACTATGCTTTACTATGTCATAATAAAAAACAACCAGCAACCATTTCTTGATATATCTCTGGAAAATTATACTCTTGTTGTGCATTAATAATGGCGAGTGCAACAACCATGTATAGTTTTTAGTGAGTGGACAATAAACATTCAAATCTGTAAAAAAAAGAAACACATTTTGTTTGTATGTGACATCTTGCTTCTATCATTGTATTTTAATAGTACATATTTTAAAATAATAAAAATACCTGAATATTTATTTACTCACAAAAAAAGTTTATTTTTTCATTTTATTTAGAAAAAAAATGCTGACATAAACTCGCAATAAACTATTGCTTACATTGGTATAAACCTAACCTTAAGTAAGACACAAAAATACAATTTCATCCAGTTTTGCATTCATTACAAAAATTATTATTAAGGAGCACAGAATTGCTGTTTTAGTGTTTTTTCTTTAAGTTTTCTTCTTTCATGCTCACTTTTTCTGTTCACTGCATTTAATAACTTTTGTCAAAATAGATGTTTTAAGGTTGAAGCAATATTAAAGGCTATTTTTTTTTTCATTAAAATATCATACTGATACTTTTTTTTAACCTTAATATTTTTATTTTATTGAGAAAATATGTAAGTGATAAAAACATGTGGGCAACTGTTTTGGACATAGCCCAAAGATACAAAAAAGTCATAAAGGGACAGTTACAACATTTTAGAACTATACATGGACATATACCTATGTCCCTAGAAGAACAAAAGGCAAAATAGGGTAACATAAATGGGAAAAAATGTAAAGTAAAAAGAAGAGCACAAAACTTATAAAAGCTGGTGGCTACAAAAGTGCCAAGTCTGTCAGCTATTTCAGGTACAAAGAGATACATGAAGATATTCTGAGCAGAGAAGAAGGCGCTTCTAAGTGCAGTATTAAAACACTTTAATGACAAGGAAGTGTTACCCATGTACTATATTGGAGATTTAATATCTCTCAGATATGATTTGGGTTAAATGAGAGTTCTTTGACCATGAGTGAAAGCTTTAACACAATAACAATATTGATTGGTGAGTAGTTGAAAGTCTAATACACAACCACCTATCTATAGTCTACACCAAGGAAGAGAATATTAGGTTAAAATAAGAGAATTTCATATTTCATGAAGGAATACAAAGTATATTCCCTAAAACCTTAATCTACAAACATATTTAGTTACAAGTAAAATGCAGAACTTTCCCATAATTACCCTTTTCACCAAGCATCTATTCTGATGGCTGCTCTCCCATAAAGTGTGTTTCCCTCCCATCTAGTCTGTGTATATCATTACGGGCTGATGCCTCATTGGTTGGCATAGGGTGGCTCTGATTGGTTAGCTTCCCTATGCTTGGTAAAGGACTGGTTACATCTCCAATCCCTACACTTTGCATAAGTCAGTCCCCTTTAATGCAAATCCTTGTGACTATTCTGAGCAGGAGATTAACTTGAATTTTCCCGGGAAGTTAAGTATTGATTACGGGTTGGCCTCCCTTTATTGCATTTCCCAGCATGGGATCCTTTGAAGTAAGCATGTGTAAAACAATGAGGTTTGGATCCCATTGTTTGCATACACAAGCCTAGGCACCAACTTGTCTGGTCTACCAGAGAATTCTGTGACGATATTTTACGCCATACATGGATACAAGCTAAATGAAATATATTCATAATTACAATATTTTACAGCTATTAATGGAGATTTCACATAAACTCATAAGGCAACAGAAGGGTTAAAAACACTTACAAGATGGAAGAGAAAAATAGGCGCATCAATCCATAACATCCAGTGGGATGACTCCTGGGAGTAAAGACAGCTGCAGGTAGAAGTTCCAGTTGACCAGCCATGGGAAATACTGTCTCTCTGATCCAAGTCAGGACCAGCATGGAATGCAGGCAACCGGAAGTGACATCAGAGTGGGCGGACATTTTTAAGAGCATGCCCAGTCACTTCTTTTTCAAACCAATCTCAAACCAATGCTTCAAAACATGTTCTGCCCACTCTGAGGTCACTTCCAGTTGCCTGGATTTCATGCTTGTCCTGACAGCACGGCCCTTCATCTTGGATCAGAGAGACAGTGTTTCCCACCGCTGAATAAATAAACAAAAAGAAGCAGAGCTATGATTTAAATAATGTAGGTAGAATCTCAAGTAGTGAATAGTGATAAATAAAGCTCATAAACAATCAAGTGACAAAATAAAGTCCAATAAATGGAAGAAAATCTTCAAAGGTGCAATGGATAAACCGGACAACTGAGTCCCTTATAGGTAAAAACAGATGGGGCTGGATGGACCTTCACCACACCACAGTGTTACGAATAAAATGGGCGCTTACCAAATGGCAAGCTTAAAAAGCTTGTGACCTTAACCCGGTCGGGGCCTTTGGTGAGATGGGAACACCGTTTAGACACTTCCTCAGACCGTGGATGGCTCACTATCCTCCACAAAAGAGACCAGGATGCAGAGAGGGCTATGCCCATAACCTAGAGTTGTTCTCACAACTGCAATGCACAGATAGCCTGGCCAAAAAAAAAGAACGCTGGTTGGCTGGAACTTCCATCTGCAGCTGTCTTTACTCCCAGGAGGCATCCCGTTGGACGTTATGGATTCATTGATACGCCTGTTTTTTACTTCCATCTTGTAAGTGTTTCTAACCCTTCCTTGTCATTAAAGTGTTTTAATACTGCACTTAAAAGCACCTTCTTCACTGCTTTGTTTTTCCTGTAGAGTGTTCTTCCCTCTTCTGAAGTTCTGCTGTGGTGTATTAATCACATTTCAAGAGCCAGTCATGTACTGTTTGTTAAAGTCTCTTTGTTATCCAGAGGGTCCTATTCTCCACACTCCTTGAAATGAAGATATCCACACTGAAGGATGGCTGCCTTCCATTTTAAACCTTAATACCCCTTTCTATGGATACATCACCATCCAGCTATTACAGCCACAAACTATACCCCTAAGGATTACTCCATCTGGAGCACCAGATAAACGCTGACTATACTGCTACTTGAAATAAAGATATTCTGTAAACCTCTTTGGGATACCTAAGAAGTACAGGAATTAATAGTACAGTCTAGGGCGAGAATTATACTGATACTTACCTGCTCTGTGCAGTAGTGGTGCACAGAGTGGCCCCTTACCTCCTCTCCTGAAGTCTCCAGCCAGCGCTCTCTGCTCCTCCTTCCTGTGCACTCTCCCTTAGCAAGCCATGTGCTGAGGGGGCACCCATGTGGGTGCACTCCTGATTTGGGCGGTGTGCTTCCAAAGACATACACAGCACTGGTAAGCCTTCCCCCTCTTACTCCTCACAAGAGCTTTACTGACAGGAGCAGGGGCCTATGGCTCCCAAAGCTGCCTGTGTCTCCCATGAAACTAGGAAGAGGGGAGAGCAGGGTCGAAGTCAGGACAACACTAGATCATGAGAGGAGACAGGTAAGTGTTTAGGGATGAGGGAAAAACAAGTAGTGGAGAGGGTTTTTTAACTTATTGTAGAGAATGCATTAAGGAAAAAAAAACTGTCTGACTTTAATAACCGCTGTAGCAGAGAGTCCAAGAGAGAGCTGGGAAAAGTCCTGTTTGGGGTTTATACGTCTCCAAGGCTCATCTCATACATGTTCAGGGATCTTAATTTCACCTGTGACAGACAGCTTTCGCTCTCTGCCTGGGAAACACAGACAACACTGGTCTGTGAGAGCAAACGGTTGGTAAAAAGCTATTGAGCTGTATCTGTGGAAGCTGACAAGCTGTAGGCTTGCTCCGCCTGGTAGTTAGAGACTGTATATATTGTATAGTTAGTGCCAGGACACGGCTAGGTTTTTGTTTTTTTGTTCTGTTTGTTTTTCTGAAACACTGTACAGCACTGTATATAGACTTGTATATATCACCAATAAACACCGCACTGTTTGTCACTACCTCACTGGATTTGGTATCTGTACCTGAAAGACTGCTCATCCCAGGGAGCTTTGTACCTGCTACCTGTCCCCCAGGTTACACTGCTTTAAATGCTCATCAATGTCAGGTAATTCCAGGTATCTTTTAGTTTCTTTGCCTTTGGAATCATCATTTTTGTGTATTTGTTAAACTTGTATAAGCAAAATCAGTGTAGATTTAAAGATCTAAAAAATGTATTTCTTAGAATAAGCCAGCTATGTAAATATATAAAACAGGATCATTTTGGGGGAAATATTTGAAAACTCCTTAATGTCCACTTAAAACATCATATAATATATGAGGCTTATTTATAACAATGAAGACAATACTGAATGGACAATAACTATTGTTAAATGTGAATGAATCATAATTTAATCTGATGTATTATTAATTACTGGTGTAACATTACATGAAGGTCAGTAATGAACAGAAAACTGTTCTATTGTTCTTGATTGTAGCAGAACCTGTAACTAGTTAAAAAAAAAGTAAGTAAAACAGACCAAAGAAAAAAATAAATGGCTTTACATACTGAAATGTAGACTGCAGCACATTTGCTATTATTACAGTTTTCCATTACACTGAAGTCTGATATAACTGGGAACTGTCCACAGCATAATAGATAAGAGGGAAAATACACATTGAATTATGAAGGGCTCTGGTGAACTTAATCAAATTTAGCAAATCTGAGTTTGTGCAACTCCCAAAAATGTATTTTACTTAGAAAGAGCATTATTACCTGAATATTGCCTGAATATGCTTGTTTTCAGCCTACAATCCCAGACACAGGCACATTCACATTGAAAGAGGAAGGGTCAGAATTCTTAACCAATCACAGTCCTTAGGGGTTCTATGCTCCTAGGAAGAGAGAGCAGCAGAGTGATGACCCTATCATTGTGGAGATTCTCATTTTTTATCAAATTTGCAGGTTGGGGCAGATTGGTTACCAAGCTGTATTTCTTAACTTGTACCTAAACCCAAAACAAAAACTTTAATATACAGTAGCTAATTAGTAGGGAGGAGTTTGAGATTCCTGGGGGTGTGAAATTAGTGGTCCTGACAAATATACAGTGTATTCAAATTATCCCATGTCATATTTTTCAGTCATAATCACAAACTGTATGTCATTGTATTTAATGTGCTGTAGTTAGAGATGTCAAACTGCACAGGGAAAGACTAGGGTCAATTATCAAATTCTGATTTTACTCTTCTGCATTTCAGTGATGGGATATCTACCCCCCCCCCCACACACACACACACACACACACACACACACACACACACACACACCCACACACACCTTATGGTCATAGCTCTTTATTCAACCAAAAAGTCTTTATTAGAACTATGAACTCTGTAAGCAAAAATGTCTAGCTATATGGACAATCACTTTTTGCTGCCTTCCTTTTTAAGGGGGGGTTCTTATTACTAGAGTTTTTTTTATTTTAAAACTCTGTGATTCAATGTTGTGCTTAAACCACGCTTGGCAGATTAATCAATTAAATTAAATGAAGGTAAGAAAGCAAAAATCTTGACTGCAATCTATGATTTATATAGCGAGTATCTAGGAGTCCCTCCAGACACCAGGGGCTTTTAGGCAAAGGGTATCTTCACCTATTGACACAATTATAGAATAAGTTGGGCTTCACTCACCTGCATTGTCATGATTTAACCCCAATTATCATACTGGATTTAGAGTTCACTTTCTCAGAGGCAACGCTTTTATACGACTATGGAAAACTTTATTTTCCTAACATTACAAGGATGAGGCGACCAACATTCGAAGGTTAATGTTTTAAGTCCTCTTCTAATGATACCAGTTCTCCATTGTTACCTTTCTGTTTACCTTCTGTACAATAAGGTGTATTTTTCTCTGACGAATAACACTACTGGATACAAATTAAAAGGAGGTTGTCACCAGGCATAACTGACTACCAATTTAATGTACTCACTCAGCAGGGTACCTTTTGGACTATTACACTTTCCCAAACTCATTGCATTATGTTGCATGGTGAGATCTAATTTCTTGCATACCCTGGATATCTTTGTTTCCTACCAGAGAAATGCCATAAGGTGAGAAAACCATCCTCATTTGATCAAACCTGCCTTGCAGGGGAAACAATACAGCTTTAGCTGGCACATCTATATGCCTTCTTGACAGCATTGGGAGCCCCGCAGAAACTTCCTTTCTTGCAACAACAGGGAAAGAGACATTAACACTACCTTTACCTAATCACAGAAAGACAGAATTGTACTCTTTGCTCATAAGGCCTCAATAGTGACTAGATATCAAGAGGGGGTTACAAACTCCTAACAAGATGGTTTAGAACACATGTGGTGTTACACAGCATGTTCCCTAAGGTACTAAGTACCTGCTGGCGCTGTTGAGAATCTGAAGGTACTCTCATTCACATTTTCTGGGAATGTCTGAAGCTGAAAGATTTTTGAGACACAGTTGAACAAACAATTAAAGGGACTCATGTGACTCTTGGGGGAAATTCGATGACATACCTGTTACACGATACAACTAAGTCCAACAAAAAAAAATAGAAAGATTTTTGTGACTCTATGACCATTATTGTCCTACTGCATTATTAATTCTTATAAATGAAGAATTTATGAAAAAAAAAAATTATTATATATATATATAGATATATCTATATATATAGATATATATAGATATATCTATATATATAGATATATCTATCTATATATCTATCTATAGATATATAGATATAAATATAGATATATCTATATACAGAACATATATATATATTCTAGCTGGGCCTATTATCCCTGATTACATTGTCCTGCCAATTTTACAAAACATTTGTAGGCTTATGCTTGTAATTCTTATATGAGAACACTTTCCTGTGCCTCCACATTGTGGCCTACTCTTGCTTATTAAATCTGTCCTGATGCACTGCTGTATCATATACAGTCTTTTAACTTTTAATTCTTGTCGAAAAATACCTAGCTGTACCTTGTGTCTTTCCAATGCTGCTTAGTCTTGGTTTTTAAAACTGTACTGCTGATGGTCAATTTTTACATGGCTTTATTATTTGAAGAAAAATACCTGCCTATTCCTTGCTCATTAAAACTATCCTGCTGTAAGCCAATTTTTCAACTGCTTTTTCATCTACAGTCTCTAAAGTTTACTGTTTTGTAATACCATATACAGTTTACATAATTTCTTAAGCCTGTAATGTAAAGGATTTATGCTTTATCCAATGCCCCCCCACAAAGTAACATCAAAAGAACCCTCTCCTCATGGCATGGCATGTAAAAAATGGCATTGGTACATGTCCTTTAGTGGAAGTGCCTTTTTTGTTTACAATAACTTATATTATCCCTAAAACTGTATATAATTTGCCAACATGATTCTCCCCCCTTCCCCCATAGACTCCAATTGCTAGATTCAGGTTTGTCCAATTTTAACAAAATTTACCAAACTCTGTAGTTAGTCAGACCCAAGCAGATCCCCCCATCCCTACATACTGTAGGTTTAATATTGTTTTAGTTTACACATACTATACTTAAAAAAAAATAAACACAAAAAAATAGTTTTTTGGTGGCATGTTCAGAACACATATCAATGCAAAAGTCATGTGTTTGTGTGTGTGTATTTTTTCATTCACCTGTAATCATAAATTTGAATAAATTGAATCTTCAGCATGGTTTGGGACCCACCATTTGCATTCCCTCTTGTCTACAGCTCCTTTAAAACACAGATAACTTCTGTACTTCCTGCATTGCCTGTAATGTAAAACATATACAAGGGAATTCATTATAATACCAAAGACACCACTGCTTTTTCTCTAATTGTTTTGGCAAAATGGGACCAAACAGAGAGAAATCAGAGGTCTGTCTAATAAGCAAGATTTAAAAGTGCAGTGAGGTATCATCTTGATGTGGCCTTCTGAGATCTGCATATCAGAAAAAAATTAACTATTTGAACACTGTACTGCACTAGACTATAAAATTGATTGAGCTATTCCATTAGGGAGTCTTGTTCTAGTACAGTATATAAAACACTGTTGAAAGACAAAGAAGTGTATGGACAGATCATTTCTCTCTGTCTCTAGCTGTCATAAATTTATTTCATTACAAAAAGCTGTTTCTGGAGAGAGTGTTCTTTTGAATTCAGACTGGAATACAACTTAGGAACTTGACTTCCAGATGGTAGGTTACACCTTTCCAATTACTTTCCTAGAAATATAAGGTTCAATATTGGGCTGTAAAAGGAAGGAAAAGAAAAGCAGCTCGTTGGTTGATAAATAGCAAAACACAAAGGAGAGGATTGGCTTCAAAAGTGAAATAAGTATATTTCCAACACTAGTTAGTTTACTGTTCACTAGAAAAAGTGGCACAGACAAACCTTTCCCCATTGAAGAATAGGGATGAGCCAAGTGCACCTGGGTTTGGTTCAAGGTGGAGTCAGTGAACATTACTAAAGTGTGGGTTTCCAAATTGAAGTCAATGGGAGTCAAATTTTCATTAACAGTAGTGGCCATTTTCTAGGTTAATAGGCAAGGGATTTTCAAATAAATGGCATAGGAGCTGGACATAGCACTGCAGAACTTGTACCAAAGCAAAACAAAAGTTTAAAATAAATTATGTTTGAAGGGGAGCAGTGATTTTAATAATGCTTTCAGTAAAATCATTTTTTTAAAAAGACACATGCAAGCTACTTTGAAAACAAAGCAGCTGAGGATTTTGTTCAGCCATACTAGTCCCTTATCCTAGGTAAAGGTCTAGTATAAATATTAATGGGGACTCTACACACAAAAAAGGCACAAGATCACGCCTAACAATACATACCTGGCTCTCATCTTTAAAGAGTGTTTGGTATGGACGTCAAGGGGGACCCCACACAAGGGGGTTTGTAGGACATTACTGACCAAATATGATCGTATCCATATATGGTAAATGGCATTACCCGAGTGACCTTGCCCCATTTTGTTTCAGGAGCAAGGCCCCAGGAGATGTCATTCAGCACAAGCAGTGGAAGTGGATCGTGTCAACAAGATTTTTTTTTCTTTTCAGCTGGTCAGGGGGCACCATTTTATTTTTTTAATAAAGGACTTGTTACTCCAATATTTTGTAAATTACTGGGGGTACTATATACCCCCTACTTTTTCACATGAGGGACTGGTATCTGGGGCTCCTCTTGTTCTTAAAGAAGGCATCTGGATTCTGATACGCATCCTACCCACAGACCCCTACATCCATCAGAACAAAGTTGTGGGGAAAAGGTCCTTGTACTCATCAACATGAGGACTAGCTGCTTTGACACAAGTGAGCCCCCTGGAAAGGTACTCCACAGGCATGTGGCTTGTTATGGTTCAAGCAAGGATATGCATGCTGCCCCCTGCCCCCCCCCCCCTT
The DNA here is from genome assembly GCF_042186555.1 of Aquarana catesbeiana. Taxonomy (NCBI): domain Eukaryota; kingdom Metazoa; phylum Chordata; class Amphibia; order Anura; family Ranidae; genus Aquarana; species Aquarana catesbeiana. Next base: position 216,937,805 of record NC_133325.1, on the reverse strand, counting down.
TTCTGGCCAACAAGGCTGAATGCTTGGATTGGTTTTGGCCATTTTCTAAACATCAGAAGAAGTAAAGTTCAGTCTGAACCTGGGTTCAGGCAGGACTGGAAGCTCATCACTACTGAAGAAGCCTCAGAAGGAGTTTTGCTTTTCTGAGTATACAGTATAATAAAATTCACCATTTCATTTATTGGAGAAATTACAATAAATTATGTGAAAATTCACTTCAATTATCCAATAATGTGGAAATGGTAGTAAATAAATAATTTCACACGATTGGATAATTGAAATCAATCTTGACACAATTTATTGTCTGAACATTATAACTTCCCTGAATCCCTGAATCAACATTATCCTCTCTACCCAGAGATACAAATCTCCCTAACAACAGTGTTTATTTTGTTTTGCCTTTTAGTTGTGCTTTCTTAGTGGCCCAGTCACACCCGCAGGCAAGCTTCACAGTTTTTACTCTTTTTAATGCTACTTAAATGTCACTCTACTAAAATCTGTGCACAACAGCACAATGCAGCATATTGTAATGCATTGACACTTGTTTTTGCTCCGATAAAGGACAGATAAATGATTCACTTTCCCTGACATAATCCCTATTAAATAACCCATCTAACAATTATAAACCTAATTATATTTGGAAAAGGGAATGCGACTTAGACAAAACTTTTGATGAGGAACAAATGATCAGATTCTCGCTCAAGTCTTCCATATCTAAAAGAGTACAGGAATTCAACTTTAAGTTTTTAACAAGATGGTACCAGACCCCATCCATTCTTCATACTTTCTTTCCTTCTATATCAGACCATTGTTGGAGATGCCAGAAGGGCAGAAGACCTTTTACATTTATTATGGTCCTGTCCTAAGCTGACACATTTCTGGTATAGAGTATTTCTCAAAATTTTACTGATTATAAACTTTCTTGGAGATCCCTCGTTTTTCTCTTACATAACTCAAAGAAACCTATAAAAACCAATGATAAATCGGTTTTGCGGCTCCTCATTAACACTGCTAAATCTTGTATTTCTTCAAAGTGGAGATAGCCACACCCTCCTACTCTTTCACTATGGTTGTCAAAGATTGAAGCTATTAATGCACTGGAAGACATAATACTCTCCTACCATAACTGACCTGAAGATTACAGTAAAACATGGTTTCATTGGAATATCTTTAAGTACTCAGACAACAGAAAGACTTTCATTGAAACCAGTTGCTGAATTTTGACAATTATCATTCTGGATGCTCACTATCTACCTTACCCCTTAACCCCTACCCCATGTCCCCTTCCACCCCCTTTTTTTACATATTTATTTATTTTATTGTTTTTATTGTTACTTCCCCTTACTTTTATCATGACCACATCTAATCTATGCGGTAATTTTGGTCAGGGGAGTTTCACTACTATGTACCACATTGTTCTCTATTTTTTCCTGACCGTTTATTCATTAATGTTCTTTTACTATATATTTTTTTGTTTTTCTGCTACAATGAATATTGATATTATCTGTATATTTGAATTGTTAAATATTAAATTCTTTCTAATAAATAAAGGATATAAAAAAGGCATTCTGCATTTTTATGTGACACACACCAACTTACATGTATGGTCTGAACAGGACACATAGAAAACAACTGTTTTTGTTTGTCCTTGTGTTGGACCTGCATTTATCAATGCTGATCAGCAAATCTCAGTGCAACTGGTGTGAACAACTCATTAAAGTGGTTCTAAAGCAATCTGCATTTGGATTGTTATTAACCACTTCAGCCCCGGAAGAATTTACCCCCTTCCTGACCAGAGCACTTTTTTGTGATACGGCACTGCGTCGTGCGACATTGCACCCAAACAAAATTGACGTCCTTTTTTTCCCACAAATACAGAGTTCTTTTGGTATTTTATCACTTCTGTGGTTTTTATTTTTTGCACTATAAACAAAAAAAGTGACAATTTTGAAAAAAAGCAATATTTTTTACTTTTTGCTATAATAAATATCCCCCAAAAATATATAAAAAAAATGTATTGTTCTACATATTTTTGGTTAAAAAAAATCGCAATAAGCGTATATTGATTGGTTTGTGCAAAAGTTATAGCATCTACAAAATAGGGGATAGATTTATAGCATTTTTATTATTAATTTTTTTTATTAGTAATGGTGGCGATCTGTGATTTTTATCATGACTGCAACATTATGGCAGACACGTTGGACACTTTTGACACTATTTTGGGACCATTGTCATTTATACAGTGATCAGTGCTATAAAAATGCACTAATTACTCTATAAGTGACACTGGCAGGGAAGGGGCTAAACACTAGGGGGCGATCAAGGGGATAAGTGTGTCCTAGGGAGTGATTATAACTGTGGGGGGATGGGCTGCCTAGGACATAACCGCGATCACAGGGAGCAGTAGATCTCTGTCTTGTCACTAGGCAGAATGGGGAAATGCCTTGTTTACATAGGCATCTCCCCATTCTGCAGCTCCGTGACACGATCGTGGGACACTGGCGGACATCAAGTATGCTGATCCCACAGGCACGGTCACAGGGCACGCAGTGGACACTTCTTAAAGGGGACATTCCTTGTACGCCCATTTGCGCAGCCGTGTCATTGTGCCGATGTAAATCGCCGTGCACTGGTCAGCAAGCGGTTAAAAAAGCATTTGATGGGTAGTGAGGAGACATTATATCACTTCTAATGAGCTACCTTACCCCTTGAACCTCACACTAGCATGTAGAAAACACATGCATTGCACACATTCAGTTGAATGGGTCATGTTCAGCAAGCAAAATTGCCCTCTGAAAACATCAGCAGGGAGATTTTTTTCCTCTCCACAATGCAAAGCATCACACCTGTAGCATATTTATTCCCTCCTCTGTTTTATTTGCAGCATAATGGGGAGCAGTTTGGGGGGCAAGTGAAAAGCCCACATGTCTGCTCCCATAGCAAGAGTCTTGCTATGGGGCAGACACAAAACAGGTGGAGCAGACATCACTGGTGGGGGACCCAAGAAGAGGAGGTTTGGGGCCATTCTGTACAAAATCACTGGTGGGGGATCCCAGAAGAGGAGGTTTGTGGCCATTCTGTGCAATATTTATCATTTTAATTTAAAAAAGCAACCTTTACAACTGCTTTATTCCCGTATTGTTTGCTAAACTATATGCAAATATTTTATATGAGATGTGAAAATCCATGCATAGAGCTACCGTGATTCTAGTTCACAGTGATTTCTATTTTGAAATGAAAGAAAATTATGTAATTCTGTCTATTCTTTCTGTTCAGATAAGTGTTTAACCACTTCCCACCCAGTCTATTGTCAATTGATGGCTGGGCAGGACATTCATCATTCGGGGTGGACATCATATGACGTCCTCCTGAAACACACCTCACGTGCAGCTGTGGAACAGTGCTGTGGACACAGCCAATGACTGATCAGTTTACTGGCTCACTGCCAGTACCATGTGATCACTATAACCAATCACAGAAGATCACATGACAATTGGAAACCATGGATGGCTTCCTTTCATGCCATCCATTGTGTACAATTGTGTTACTAGCTGTGATTGGTAACAGTGATCACATGGTAAAGACACACCCCATCTGTGCTATGTCATTAGCTGTAGCCAATCACAGCTAATCACAACAATAAAACAGTTTCATTCAGTAAAAATTATTGCTTATACCACTGAAAGTCACTGGTATAAGCAATCACAACGTGTAAAGAAAAAAAAATCCTGGTTACGTCCCCAGAGTAGTATAATATGTTACTATGGTAACACTGTATTGCTCTGGTCACAGTGGGGAAGATTTACTAATACCGGGGCATTTCGAATTTGGTGCAGCTGTGCATGGTAGCCAATAAGCTTTTAACTTCAACGTGTCCAATTAAGCTTTGAATAAAACCTGGGAGCTAATTGGTTTCTATGAATAGCTTCACTAAATTTTGCATTCTCCAGTTTTAGTAAATCTCCAAATTGTGTTAAAAAAAATCGTAATAAAAAAAAAAAAAGAAAAGAAAATATAAAACAAATGAAAAAAAAATTATTATTATTTTTACATACTGTCACCAGTCAGTGTTCCCGATCACTGCCACACCAGTCAATTTTCAGATATACTGTATATACCATAGTTCTTTCTATAACTTTCTATAACTTTCTATAACTTTCCTACAGGCTAAATAATAAATACTGATTTGGGTTATTTTTTACCAAATAAATGTAACAGAATATATTTTGGCCTAAATGTATGAAGAAAGATTACTTATCTGAAAAATTTTAGAACAGAAACAGAAACGTGAAAGAAAAACGTGTTGTTTTTTTTTTAAATGTAAGTCTTTTTTTGTTTATTTAGCAAAAAAAAAAAAAAAAAAAACCCAGTGGTGATTAAATACCATCAAAAGTCTCGATAAAAATGTCATATGGCTACAGTGTTGCATGGCCATGTAATTGTCATTCAAAGTGTGACAGCGTTGAAAGCTGAAAAATTGGCCTTGTATTGAAATGGTTAAATGTCTGGTCAGGTCACATTGATCTCAAAGCAGTTTTTCACATTGTACAGAAAAAAAATTATACCATGTTCTGATTTTTTCAAATAAATTAGGCATGTGAATTTTTGTAAATGGCTACATTCCACCCAAATATGTGTACACATCATGTCAGAAATAGAAATATCAGCCATCAGACTTTAATTGAACTGGTGGCTCAGCACGTAGCCTTCCAATAATTATAAACAGACTCTAATATGGATTTATTTGAACAGCATTCAATTAACTGGCATGAAATGCAGCCAAGATAATTATAAGTCCTTTTTGAAACTGCAAAATTATTTAAAGACTGACAATAAAATACCCATTACTGATCACATCAAAATTATGTTCTACAGCAAGAAAAACTGCAGACAACATGGCAACATTCGTAAGAGTAAACAGATAAAGCGTCTTGAAACACTTAATCATTCTGCCTTAAAAACATGGCTTTCTCTGCTAAAGGCTTCTAAAGCAATATACACATATGACAGTTAAAAACAAATTAGAAAAAATGGAGCCATTTATCATCTAAGTCTTTAGAGGCATTTAAATAGAACAGTGTATTCAAAACTACTTGTAATGATGTGATGTCAAAAATCCAATGTGTTTCTTTTTTAAAAGTTATTTTGCATTGCTAATATTAAAGTACTAATTGATTATAGTGGAACTTCACCCAAAAGGGGAAGTTCCGCTTTTCTCCTTCTCCGCCTCTTGAAGTTTTGGGACTTTTGGGAAATGTTTTTGGGCTCCCACTTCTGTTTGGATCACCTAGGTGCATTGGCATCTCTCATGGTAGATTTCCTGATGGTGACATCAGTTGGTCATGCCAGTGTAATTTATTTAAAACTGGTATTTGTATTCCCTGTCGGAAACTTGTGTGATGGGATGACAACACAGGAGCACATCTAGGAGAGAGGGAAAAATCACCCTATAACTGGGGGTGAGGTTTAGAATGATGTTAAATCACAGATCATAGTAAAGGGCCAATCACAGCAGCCCTTTACCAGCTGATCACTTGCAAACAGACTTGCTGGTTATTGGCAATCCTTTCCTCCCATGCTGTGTCTGTGTGAGTAAAGACTAATCATCAGTGCGGTGCTTTCTTGTCCTCCCCTTTTCATAGCCTGCCAGGCTGCATACTGAGATAAAGGGTCCAGTATGGATTTTGGGGGGACCCTGTGCCATTTTTTTAAAATGGTGTGGAGTTCCCCTTAAAGTTCCTACCAGACCCAAATAATGTGGTATGGGTTGAGTTGGACCTCTACCCTTTTTTCACATTTTTCTATTGCCGGCAATGTTTTTTTTTTTTCAAGAAAGCTTGCAACCAGGAAAATCTATTTAAATGTCTTTTTTTTTAAATAAATGTCAGTTTTGCTGCAGCAGATTCTATACATGGTACAGATGTGCCACTTTACAGGCAGACTAAGGGGACCCCCCCCCCGGCACTATATTTAAAGGATGTTTTCATTTTTATTGTTTCACTTTAAGCATCATTAAAATCACTTCTCCTTTCCTTTAAAAACATTTTTTGTTCTGATACATGTCCCCCAGGGTAATACCCGGGCCCAAACCTTTTCCATGCTTGGGAGTTCTGGTGTGAACCGAACCATGGGGTGTTCGGCCCATAATTATTCTTCAGTAAGAAAAGTGGTCATCCCATGGAGATGGCATCAGCAGTATCACCTCACAGTTAAGGATCCATGCATGAAGGTAAGTACCGGTAAAGAGAGAATTAAATGTGTCACATAGTATAAAATCCCAATTGACTCACTATATTTCACAGTCAAGGTTGCACAGTCTTCCTCTGGCTTCATTCAATGACATAAACTTTTCTTTTCAATCTAAAGCTGCTGTCATTGTAAAACTCAATGCAATATGGCAATCTGGAGGCTTTCTGTACTCTGTGACTGGATTGGTGGTCACACTAAAGATGACATTGGGGTTGATTTACTAAAGGCAAATCCACTTTGCACTACAAGTGCACTGCAAGTGCACTTGGAAGTGCAGTCGCTGTAGATCTGAAAGGAAGATCTGAAATGAGGGAAAGCTCTGTTGATTTTATCATCCAATCATGTGCAAGCTAAAATGCTGTTTTTTATTTTCCTTGCATGTCCCCCTCAGATCTACAGCGACTGCACTTCCAAGTGCACTTGCAGTGCACTTGTAGTGCAAAGTGGATTTGCCTTTAGTAAATAACCCCCATTGCCTACATCGAAGATTTTTCATCGTATCACTATGGACTGCTTTTGATGTATTTCAGAAATTGATTAATTTTCATATGTTTTAGCACATCATTTAATTTATACATCTAGTTTACCTTGATGAATATCTTACAGTGTGCTTGCAGTGAATATTTGTTTGTACTCAGAAGTGAGGTTACTTTTTGCATACATTTTTATTGAAGAAATGTGTTTGATTTTGCTATAATTGATAGATGTAAAAGTATATAAGAAATGTCCTAAAAGTCAGGTATCCAACTGTCTATAATGTTTTATTTAACCCTGGTATGTCATACTGTGTATAAATAAACAGACTCTTTGGTGAATATGCTCCAGAAATATTTATTATCAGTGAATATGATAGTGATAGTACTTAAAGATCATTATGGTCCATATAAATCCAAAAGACAAGATTCACCTTTCTGAGGTATATGTACTTTGAACTGTGGTCAGGTGCAATAGTGTAACCAGTAAAGTTTTCAGGGCAATGTTCCATGCCCCTCGCTATTAAAGCCTGCTCTCCCAGCAGCCCTTTGTCAGTATGTGTTAAACTTATAGTGAGCAATAGTGTTAGAAGAATGGTTCGGCCATAGCATGAGTTTGAGCCAAACATTTTCTGTTTGCCCCACACACCCGAATTTGCAGGGTGTTCGGTGGATGTTCGTCCCGCCGAATGCCCTGCAATGCACTGTGCACTGCACTGCACTGCACTGCACATTCTGCACCCTGATTGGGAAAGGCTTTGCCCAATCTGGGTGAAGTAAAAGCTGGTTGTTAAGGAGCGGGGACGGGAAACCACCTGTGGCATCCTTAACAACTGATAAGTCAGCAGCTGTCAATCGGCTTCCTGACTGCTGAATAAATAAAAAAAACATTGCCGGTAAAAAAATTGTAAAAAAAAACCCAGTTGGGGTCCTCCAATCATGATTTACGATGGATCTACATTGGGGGACATTGTTTTTTTAATTTTTTAATAAAGGAATTGTGTAAACACTGTCTCTGTGTTTTTATTACTTTTTGACACTTTTTTGGTGAATGAGTAGGGGTACTAAGTATCTCTACTCATTCACATGGGGGGGCAGGGTCTGGGGACTTCTTTGTTAAAGGGGGCTTCCAGATTCTGATAAGCCCCCTACCTGCGGACCCCACAACCACAGCTCAGAGTTGCTTGTCCCCATCAACATGGGGACAAGGTGCTTTCGGGGAGGGGGACGCTCACTCATCTGCTCCCTTTCCTGACCTGCCAGGCTGTGTGCTTGGATAAGGGTCTGGCATGACCCCACACTGTTTTTTTTTTATTTTATTTTGCCGTGGGGTCCCCGCTGGTCCATACTAGACCCTTCAGGGTTCTGCAGTCACGAGTCACAGAGTGTTCTGGATGCGCGCCCCAGGGGGCATGCAGGAGGCAGGGTTTTGGGAGGATATCCATGGACCCCATGCCATTTTTAAAAACAGTTTTTAATAGCCGGTTCCAGCAATTGCAACAGCGAGTCAATTTAAATGTGATTTGACTCATTTTTTTCTTTAGAAATCTCATTTTTGCTGCAGCATGTTCTATACATGCTACAGATATGCCATTTTACAGGCAGACTAAGGGGACCCCCAGGCACTGTATTTAAAGGATTTTTTATTTTTATTGTTGCATGTTAAACATCATTAAAATCACTGCTCCTTTAAAAACTATAGTTTTTAAAAAAGAAATTGCATTGATACATATCCCCCCAGAGCAGTACCCGGGCCTCCATACCCCTTTTATGGCCAATTACTTGCATATAAGCCTTCGAAATTGGCACTTTTGATTTCTCCTGTTCAGCTCTAATAGACTTCAATGAGGTTCGCCATTCAGGTCAGTACTTTTCCCCTGTTTGGGAGTTTTGCTGCAAACCAACAGGGGGGTGTTCAGACCATCTCTAGTGAGCGTCAGCTGACAGTAATTGTGGATTGCATAGATAGATAAGGCTTGGTTCACATATACGTATGCAGAACTGAGGCATTTTTAACCGCATCCAATTCACATAACGTGAGGATCGAACCGTCTTTCAATGGAGCCAGTTTCCGCATGTCCAGGGTGGCCACGGTCTGTTTCTAAAAAGGGTCCTGTGCAATTTTGGGTCTGATTTAGGTGCAAATACAATTAGAAATTTGCACCTGAATTGCATCTGAACTGGTAAACAAAGCCACACCAGACTCCAGACTGCAAACCTTAGCCGGACATATGTGAACCCAGTCTTAGTGCATTTGTTGTACTATGCTAGTGTTCTACCACAGAGCTATACAGTGCTATATACAGTGCTATATGTTGCTTGCCACCAATACATACTTTTTTGTTTTGTGTGGGTCAGCATTTTTTTTCCCTTGTTGTGTAGCTGCTGGTCTCCTTTTTTTGTTCTTTTTTGTGGGCAATGTTTTACTTCCTTTATTTGTTTGTATTTAATTTTATCCATGAAAGTGTGCTGGTGTTTGGGGTTTAGTTTTTTAGTGATTTTTTTTTCTTCATGAGGTATACTTTATTACTATATATTTTTTTCAGGATCTTTTATTTTTTTTTAGAGTCAGCAGCAACTTGAACTTGTAGGTGACACAACAAAGGCTGTCAACAAGCAAAAGCAGCACAATATCAAGTTCAGAAAGGCACCACATCCCCCATCATGAGAAATAGTGGGTATTTCTTTAAAACTGCATCTATTTACATGAGAAATAGTGGGTATTTCTTTAAAACTGCATCTATTTATTTTATTTAGGCACACCTAGTTAATCCTATTTAACCATAATTAAATCCTTGGACAGTATTTTTTTTTAACCTTATAAACATGTATTTATTTTTTAAAGCGTATTTAAAAAATATGCAAGCTTAAAACATAAACACCTTGTTTTACGTGCAAATAACATTACCATGCTTTTGCAGCAACATACTGTATTTTCAGTGTTATGATAAATGAAACAATTCGCAGAATACAATTTACGCTTTGTATCTGCAACCGTTGTTTTTAAACTATTACCAGTCAAATGTAAAAATGCATATTTTCTTTTAAAATATATAGAAAATTCAATAATTACAGACAATACCTACAAGAGAAATTCTTGTTTGTTCCGAAGGAAAAAGTATATATAAGTGTTTAAGCTAGAGTTTATTATCCACAGCTATGGATCACTTCAAATATAGAAGCCACCTTTTGAGGACACTTTACTTGCTTTATGTGCAATGCTTGGATGCCCTCAGGACTTAAGTACCAGATACAGGAAGTGTTAGGTTATCAGTTTCTCCAGCAAGGAAGAAGTCAATCCTGAAGGCTGAGACAAGAGCATGGAACTTGACTGGCCTGCACAGAGTCCTGACCTCAACCTGATAGAACACCTTTGGAATGAATTTGAGCAGAGACTGTGAGCTAGGCCTTCTTATCCAACATCAGTGCCTGACCTCACAAATGCGCTTCTGGAAGAATGGTCAAACATTCCCATAGACACACTCCTAAACCTTGTGGACAGCCTTCCCAGAAGAGTTGAAGCTGTTATAGTTGCAAAGGGTGGGTCAACTCAATATTGAACCCTACACACTGAGACTGGGATGCCATTAAGTTCGTGTGTGTGTGTGTGTGTGTGTAAAGGAAGGTGTCCCAATACTTTTGGCAATATAGTGTACATAAGCACTTACACTCTTTTTACTATGGTTACTATGTATAAGATCTGTCAGTTGCAAAGACTGAATATTTTGTTTGTACACAAAAAACTGTTCAATAAAATATAGGGTAAGTTGGGGAAAAATGCATGGATAATATTTAGTTTTTATGGGGGGCATTTATTAGGGTTTTAGAGGTTTTTTTTATTGTCTATCATGGAAAGGTGTTTTTTGTAATGATGTTTTAGTTTAAAATGATGATTTATGGTCCATAGCAAATCACACTTCTTAGTAAATTCTTAATATATAATCTTTAGCCTGTGTACATGTATACATGCACAAGGCTGATGCATAGTAAACATTGTGATGCTATTTTTTGCATGTCTGTGATGATTAGTAAACTGGTAGACTTGCATAAACTTTAGAAACTCTGGTTCATAGGGTTCTTTTTGTAAAAAAAAAAAAGGCATACAGAATTTATTTCACTTTGTCTGTGCATCATATTTCAGATCAAATTTGGTAAGTGATTTTCCTCAAACTTATAAAAAAGGCAAACTTGTAAGTGAACAGAAAATATAATAAAAAAAAAAAATGAATACAACTGCAGGAAAAAGTTGCAAGTTTTATTTAAAGGGCATGCTAGTTGTGTGTTTTATTTAACCACTTCCAGACCTCTCATCGCATATATACTGTGGCAGGGTGGCCCGGCTGTGCAAAATCACGTACCTGTACGTGAATTTGTGCACGCGATCTAGGGGGCATGTGCGTGCCACTGGAGGGCTGCTCTTGCTGTGATTGGACACAGTAGGAGCCAATCAGCAGGTCCGGCAGCTGCGATGGCCGCCGGGACCCACCAATCGTTCAGAAGAAAGGCAGAATTGCGGTCTGTAAACAAGGCAGACCGATGTTCTGTCAAAGAGTAAAAGAGAGATCTTGTGTTTCATTTAAGTTGAAACACAGATTTCTCTTTACTTCCAGTGCATCCACTCCCCCCACAGTCAGAAAGCACTCATAAGGGACACACTTAACCCCTTGATCACCCCTGGTATTAACTCCCTCCCTGCCAGTGTCATTTATATGGTGACAGTACATTTTTTTAGCACTGATCACTGTATTGTGTCACTGGTCCCCAAAAAGTGCCACTTGGTGTCAGATTTGTCCGCTGCAATGTCGCAGTCCCACTAAAGTTCACCCCTCTGTACCGCAGTATACAGAGGAGCCTTGATGTTGGTACCGCAGCTTACACATATTTGCAAATGTGTGCAAACAAAATCCTCTGTTTTTAATAAACAAAAGAAAAAATAGGGGGACTTTGGACTTTGTAGGCACAGTAATACCAGGTATTTACATCAAGACTAATTTATTGAAAAAACATATACACAGACTATTGGTTAAAAACCACACAGCACAAAAATATGCAACGAGATAGTGAGTGGATCGATTGCTATACAAAACCATCTATATACACAGCTCAGACATGAGGATAGCCATCCAGGGTAGCGGCAGGTCCGAGGCGGTGGTTGAATAGCAGATCAACAGGACGGGACAACGGACGGGACGGGCATTCAAAACTCACGGTGTCCTCATTGTTTTCTACCTGCTCTAGCCTACGGATGGCACCACACGTTGCTAACCTTCTCTCCCCCTGGGACTAAGGTACTTTTATTTATAGCTTTACAAAGATATGGGCCAGATAGTAATTTTGCTATTTGTTCATGAGTGTCCCCCCTGTGGTAACTACTGTGGTTTTGGGTATCTCTACACTTGTTGACTATGTGAAGCTCTGCTCACAAGATCCTTTATCTATCTGCATTAGCTGTTTGCTATTTATAAGGTATATACCCCACTAAATAATAAAATCACTGGTGAGTCAGTTGCCTGATACTGTGTCAACTTAATAACCAATTGCTTATTCATCACTCCTTACTAAATCTAGCTTTATATCCCTTTATAGGTTCTAACATATGTCCCTTAGATTTTTATTGGATCTACATGTGTGGTGCTATTTTGTATCGTTTGCGTTTCTCCACTCCTGCGGGTCATTTTTATGGCTTGATACATTTTTATTCAGTAAGTACTTATTGTCCCCACCCCTTTCTTCTTCTTTTCACACCCTCTCTTTCCCTTCTTCTCTGTTTCCCTGTGGGGTTTTTTCCCCTTTTTTTCTTTTTCCCCTTCTTCCCTTTTCTCTCTTTCTTTCTTCTGTCTCCTTATCTTTTCTCTTGTCCCCCTTTGTTCCCCCACCTTCTCTTCCTGGTCTCATTTTTGTCCCTTTTTTCCTCTGCTCTCTGTTTCTTTTTTCCTCTTGTTTCCATTTTCATTTTCCTTTTCCCACTTCTTATTTATGGTCCATTTTTGGACTTACAGCTCTCCACTTTGATATCCCTTGGAGTTACACCTTAATATAATATTTTATTTTATTTTGTTCTGCACGTCCCCGTGATGACTTTTCACTGCCCCCTCTGGCTTCCTGTCCTTTGCCGCATTAGTCTAGTCAGTATGATCTCCCTTTTTCTAATTGTATGATTGCGTTGTTTTGTAATGTTCCATATGTTTGGTTTTTATGGTGTTACATTTTAATCACATGTTATGTACTTTGTTAGCCACAACACAATGTTCGCTCCTGAAGAAGCGTGAAGACACGCGTAACTAGTTGAGCACGTATGCGATACGAATATATCACCTGTTGATCTGCTATTCAACCACTGCCTCGGACCTGCCGCTACCCTGGATGGCTATCCTCATGTCTGAGCTGTGTATATAGATGGTTTTGTATAGCAATCGATCCACTCACTATCTCATTGCATATTTTGTGCTGTGTGGTTTTTAACCAATAGTCTGTGTATATGTTTTTTCAATAAATTAGTCTTGATGTAAATACCTGGTGTTACTGTGCCTACAAAGTCCAAAGTCCCCCTATTTTTTCTTTTGTTTATCTAGTTCTAGGACGTGGTACGCTTATACTTCAATAGGTATCCACAGTGCCACTCTGTGATATGATACTTTCTCTTGGTGTATTCAATAATTTGGGTGGAAGCACCTGGGCATATGTTCCCTTTGTTTTGTCCTGGGGACCATTAGTTGTTTCTAATTGTTTTTTCAATTAACTACCAGCTATACCTTTTTTCCTCTACCCATCAATAGTCTTTGTTTTATCAATTAGAGTTAATATATACAGACTGGATTTCATGGACTTTGTGGGCACAGCATGGACTGGCTACATGTCAGAGATTTAAACCAACTGTAATGTTGACACTGAACAGGAGATTGGGATCAATCAATATATGGGGAAAACGAAACGCCTTTTAAAAAAGAAATCAAACTTTTATTGGCACATAGAATTCTTGAACAAATATGTCAGCGAAAATATAAGCACTTTGGGCCTTAGGATACAAGTATATCCTTCATTTCAAGCCACTACCCCCGAATTTAAAGTAGCATGGGAAAATGCACTAACGACCTGTAGCATCAACTTGATGAAACTTCTCATCACTAAATATCAATCAGAACTTACAACACTCAATCAGGAAATTGTATTGCTACAGTCTTCCAACGAGAGTATTAAAACCCATGCTTTATATACAAAATGCTGGCAGGATATAAAGGACTTTGTTACCAGAATTACCAGAGAAATTATTTACAAGAAACAAAATAAACTGTCCAAGGATAGGCTGGCATTCATCGAAGGCTTTGCATATCATTGGCAGTTACCTGCCCAAAATAAAGGATCTAGGACTAAACATCGTACATCTAAAAATCAGGGAAATATTCCTTATACTACTGATGATGACACAGAATCTGACTCTTCTCTGTTTCCTCCACAGCCTTCTTCCAGGAAAAACAACTCTACAGCTCACCATTCTCATCAAGGAGCACGTAAGCGGGATCTTGGTGGTGGGTCTTATACACCTTATTTCAAAAAATGTCCTCCTTCCGACACCACCTTTTCTCACACTAGGCCCTCTTATGATACTCTTCAAAATGTAGACACCACTGGTCACCCACCAGGTAAATATTTTGGTGCAACGGCCCTACAGGCCATCCACCTTCTTAACACGCAGTCTCAGACACAAATGATTCCAATGAATGTGATCCCTCCCCCAATTGGGGGCGATACGGTTAGATTTTCTTCACAGGGGCCTGTTGCTGCCGAGATTCCACAATCATCACCTTTGAATACCTCTAGCAGTAATACATCTGCTACACAACCACAAACTTTCACACCGCAAAGCACCCTAGACGCACATGTTTCGCAAATCAGAAATCTTCCACCAAATTTTCAAACACCTGCCCACACACCACTTCCCACTTAAGTTCTAACCTTGACATTCTAAATTTAACACCATATTCCTTCACGACTCATCAATTAGAGGTTCTTAGACTCGGGCTTAGCTTTTTACCCTTCTATGGCAATTGACAAATATGAAACTATCAAGGACCTATATTTATTTTCTCGCAATCTCACATACAAATTTCTGTTTGATAATGATCGTCTCCAATCCATACAGGATAAACAAATCTCTGAACAAGTCAAAAATTTTATAATGGAGGACTCCGTGATTTAATGTTATTACTAGATGAAAGTGAACAATCAAATCAGAATGATACTTCAGTGGCCCCTAACCCCAGTCCTGACACATAAACTGCATTTAGATGCAAATCCCAGCGCTTTCCTGACCTCATGACTAACTCCAACATCTGGGCCTTCTGATGGGTACAATCAATGATATAAAAAAAATGGAGATCACCCCCAAGTGTAAGAACCTCACTCCGACACAGCTACAAGCAATTTCAGAATAACAGAATCACCCAGATCTCATAATTAAACCCGCGGACAAGGGCGGCAATATCGTCCTTATGACCAAGGCCAGCTATGAATTTATGGTTATGAGTATTCTTAACATCAGAGAGTGGTACAGACCTATCGACTCAACTTCAATTGACCAATACAAAATGGAATTCTTGACTATCATTGGTTCTGCCCATCAGGAAGGCCTAATTGACCAGGAACTTTACAATTTTTTGAACATACGCCACCCCAGATTGGCTACATTTTACGCACTTCCAAAAGTGCACAAAAACTCCACTAAACCCCCTGGTAGACCCATAGTATCAGGCATCGGCTCCCTCACGGAAAACGCTAGCCGTTTGGTTGACTCGATACTCATACCACATGTATTAGCGCTACCATCTTATATTAGAGATACATTAGACCTGCTCAAACATATAGATGGAATGGTCGTGCCTCCTGATGCACTGCTCGTGACTCTGGATGTCGAGGCTCTCTATTCAAGCATCCCTCACGAGCTGGGCATCAGGACAGCACGTACTTTCCTTCGTGAGCAAACCCACCATCTGTGGGAATACTGTGAGTTTATCCTGGATCTGCTGCAATTCATACTCACGCACAACTGTTTTATTTTCAAAGAGTCCCACTTCCTCCAGGTACAGGGTGTGGCCATGGGCACATGCTGTGCACCCACATACGCGAACCTGTACCTGGGGGGGTGGGAACGTACCTTTTTTTGGATGATGACTTGTCACAATTTACGAGCCAGGCGATGTGCTGGCTACGTTTTATTGATGATATATTCATCATCTGGTCAGGCACCACGGAAAGTCTGAATACTTTCATTGAGATTTTGAATTGCAACTCCTTTAACCTTAAATTCACAGTCCTTAGTGATCGATCCAAAATCACCTTTCTTGACCTCACGATCTGTAAAGACAGCAATGGTTGCCTGACCTCTACGCTCTTTCGAAAAGAGACGGCAGGCAACACTCTTCTACATGCTGAGAGTGCTCATCCACACACCTTGATCCGCAGCATACCGTATGCACAATATTTAAGACTCCGTAGAAACTGTACGCTCACGGAGGAATTCAAATGTCAAGCCAACTTACTCCGTGACCGTTTGAGGGCAAGAGGTTACAGCAAATCCATTCTCCGTTGGGCATATAACAAAGCATTGCGCCAATCGCGTAACTCTCTGCTATACCAGAACAAGCTCTCCAAACCCAGCCAAACAATAAGATTTATCACCAGGTTCTCCCAACATCATACTGAAGTACGTGACATCCTAACAGCACATTGGTCATTGTTACATGGTGATCCTATCTTGGCTAAATACATGACCCCTACCCCGGTCATCACCTTCCGGAGGTCCAGAACTTTACGGGACAAACTTACAAATCTTTCCTTTAATCAGACATATGCCCCTTGCTGTAAGAGTAGTCCAGGTATTAGTACCTAATATAGAGTATAGGATAGATGGGCCACAGGCTTTATGCCCTATACTATCATTTGCAGTTTTTTCTCATCAGTAGAGGTTTATCCCCCCTTTTTTCTTCTCTCCCAGTCCTGTTGCACGCCTTAGGTCTTTCTTAAATCCAGATTGTATAGAAATCACTTTATAAGGTTGTATGTGCGTAATATAGTGTGATCTCTGGCCTTGCAGCCTAGAGTACCACTTTAATGTAGACTATTGTTGCCTAATGTATCTATTTGTGTCGATATAAGTGTAAATGTCAATTATATTTTTTTAGGTATCTCTCTTGCTGGTCATTCCACTGCGGCTGGGGATGGGCGCATCTGGTGGTGGGTTCTCGGTCACCATGCGGCCGCCCAGAGTCACGGCGCCTATTCTCTTGTCAATGGCCAGCAATGGGTCTTTATAGCTCCCAGCTGGCCATTGTTGCTCTGTGCTGCTTGCGGCTCTCCCCTTGGAGGATGCGCCGCCTATCACTTGACGGCTCTCCTTACCGAGGGGTGCGCATGTGCACTGGAAGCTTTTGGCCGGTCCGAATGATGTCACGTCGGCAATGACGATTGGCTGACTATGGACGGGACGGGCATGCAAAACTCACGGCATCCTCATTGTTTACTACCCGCTCTAGCCTACGGACGGCACCACACGTTGCTAACCTTCTCTCCCCCTGGGACTCAGGTACTTTTATTTATAGCTTTACGAAGATATGGGCCAGATAGTAATTTTGCTATTTGTTTATGAATGTCCCCCCCTCTCTCCCTGCTGTTTGTATTGCAGGTGGAGGTAATTACTGTGGTAACTACTGTGGTTTTGGGTATCTATACAATTGTTGACTATGTGAAGCTCTGCTCACAAGCTCCTATATCTATCTGCATTAGCTGTTTACTATTTATAAGATATATACCCCACTAAATAATAAAATCACTGGTGAGTCAGTTGCCTGATACTGTGTCAACTTATTAACCAATTGCTTATTCATCACTCCTTATTAAATCTAGCTGTATATCCCTTTATAGGTTCTAACATATGTCCCTTAGATTTTTATTGGATCTACACGCATGGTGCTATTTTGTACCGTTTGCGTTTTTCCACTCCTGCGGGTCATTTTTATGGCTTGATACATTTTTATTCAGTAAGTACTTATTGTGCCCACCCCCTTCTTCTTCTTTTCCCACCCTCTCTTTCCCTTCTTCTCTGTTTGCCTGTGGGGTTTTTCCCCTTTTTTTCTTTTTCCCCTTCTTCCCTTTTCTCTCTTTCTTCTGTCTCCTTATCTTTTCTTTTGTCCCCCTTTGTTCCCCCCCCTCCCTTCTCTTCCTGGTCTAATTTTTGTCCCTTTTTTTCCTCTGCTCTCTGTTTCTTTATCCCTCTTGTTTCCATTTTCCTTCTCGTTTTCCCACTTCTTATTTATGGTCCATTTTTGGACTTACATCTCTCCACTTTGATATCCCTTGGAGTTACACCTTAATATAATATTTTTTTTTTTTTTGTTCTGCACGTCCCCGTGGTGACTTTTCACTGCCCCCTCTGGCTTCCTGTCCTTTGCCGCATTGGTCTAGTCAGTATGAGCTCCCTTTTTCTAATTGTATGATTGCGTTGTTTTGTAATGTTCCATATGTTTGGTTTTTATGGTGTTACATTTTAATCACATGTTATGTACTTTGTTAGCCACAACACAATGTTCGCTCCTGAAGAAGCGTGAAGACACGCGTAACTAGTTGAGCACGTATGTAATACGAATATATCACCTGTTGATCTGCTATTCAACTACCGCCTCGGACCTGCCGCTACCCTGGATGGCTATCCTCATGTCTGAGCTGTGTATATAGATGGTTTTGTATAGCAATCAATGCACTCACTATCTCGTTGCATATTTTTGTGCTGTGTGGTTTTTAACCAATAGTCTGTGTATATGTTTTTTCAATAAATTAGTGTTGATGTAAATACCTGGTGTTACTGTGCCTACAAAGTCCAAAGTCCCCCTATTTTTTCTTTTGTCTATCTAGTTCTAGGACGTGGCACGCTTATACCTCAATACGTATCCACAGTGCCACTCTGTGATATGATACTTTCTCTTGGTGTATCCTCTGTTTTTAACATGAATTGTTAGACAGGGACAATTTGATTATTTTTTTGCAGACTAGCTGGTAAGTGTGCTGGGAAATCATCGGATTTTATATGCACCTTATGTAGTTATAGATTGGGGTGGTTGCCACTTGTTTGTACAGTTGGTTGAATTGGATGCAAGGGCACACTGGATGCCTTCAGCTGCCATTGCGCTTTTGCTGGGCATCCCGTGCATCCCTCTGCCTTTAGGGAAGTGGTGGGCTCCCTCCAAGCAACTGTACATAAAAGTGGCAACCACCCCAACCTCTAACTGGTCTTTGCAGCAAGGTTGTGATGTGCATTGCCATGGAAGGGCAATGCACATCACAAACAGACAAAAGATTTCCCAGCACACTTACTAGCTAGCCTGCAAAACAACCAAATTGGCCCTGTCTAATAGTTTGTTAAATACAGAAGGTATTGTTTGCACACATTTGTAAATGTATGTGTAAACTTGTTTGGACATAGACCACTGCCTCTATGCAGAGGGTCATGTTTATGTGCCCCAGGAATGAAAGGTGTTCCGTGCAGCTAACCTATCAAAATAAATGATGTCCTAAGAGATGCAGCAGCTGTATAGATCATCCTACACATGCCAGTGTTTACTTTCATATAGGGACAGATGCACAGCTCTGGACACAGAGCATCTGTGTCTAGAGCTGTGCATTCATCCCTCCATTTCCACTCAATTTCTCAGGCCATCATTCACTCAAGCTGGCTGCCAATGGCTGTACAGAAAACTTGTCATTCCTCAGACACATAAATATGATCCTCTTCATGAATGTTCAGGTTTGTGCACCTCCCTAAATGAGGTCTAAATGGTACCGCAATGCACCTTTCTGACAGACATGTATTTCAGCACTGACAAAAATGTACATCTTCTGGTGCATATTTGGTATGTTAGACAACTCATTCAAATGTTATTATTGTAAAAAAATATTGATTACTGATATATTTCACTCAAACACTACTGCTATGCATAGTAATAGTGCTTTAGTAATTATAAAGACAAGGGAAAAGGGTATTTAAGCTCAGAAATGAAAGTACTTCATTTCAGGCCAGTCTCTATCTTCTTCTTCTTTTCTTCTTCTTTTTACCAAGAGAGAGCCACAAAATCAATAAATCAGCCTCTTAAGTCTTCACTGAAGAAGCTTTCAGCATTAAGTTATTTAGGAACTACTACATTCTCTGTTAATGACTAATTTTCTAATTCTCATTTACAGACTTTTTGCAGGTACAGTATGAGCTACCACCTGAAATATAAAAGATAAAATCGATGCAGCCACTTGAATGATAACAGAGCAGGATATTTATTTATATAACAGGAGAGGATAAATTTCCAGCATTCTAACCATGAGTGGATCCTGACAATTATAGGAATGACAAACATTTAAAAGAAAGAAAAATCTCAGTACACAGCAAATAAACAATTTAAACATTTGATTTATGTCTTTTTCAGTGCTAAACTGAACTGCATGAACTCAAGTTAAAAACTAAAGTTAAATCTATTTAAAGGGTAACTCCACTTTTGTGGGGAGAAAAATAGCACATAAAAAAAAAAAATAATATAGCGTATACAATTGCAACTCAAGTCATATTGTAATTAAATGTTATTAAAAATTACCTTTCTTTTTCAATCTGCAGCCATTGTAATTTTCTGAAAATGAATGAAAATGAATGTCTACAGAATGCCCCCAGAAATTGAATCTCCTGCTTGTGTGATTGGCTGACAGATTTTCCCAGAAGTCTACACTAAAATGCAAGTCAGATTTCAGGCAACCCCTGCAACAAAAAAATACTCCCAATAGGAACACGCTTAAGGGGATGCAGGCCCAGCAGCTTTCCTCATTAGTGCCTTGAAGCTGCTGCAGCTGATTGATAATTATGAAACCACTCCCATTAGACTCACTTTCCCACAAAGGGCACAGAGAAACACACAGGGATTTCTTAAGAATAAAAAAAAGGTAGGAATCTGCAACAATGTTTGTTAAAATCCTTGTAATGTACATAGATCACACAGGGGGGAAATGTTTTTTCTCAACAAAACTGGAGTTACGCTTTAAATGCTAGGCCAACCCAAAACAGATCATTTGTATGGACTCTCATGGGTAGAATGTAGCCTCACCTTTCCTGGTACATTTTTTCAATATAGTGTAATTTAAAAAAAAAATCCAGCAGTAAGGAGAAAAGATTTTGTTGATGTAGTACCTGAGGGATACATGACATCAGGAGATTGTTTTATAGATTTTTATTAAAGAGAACCTGTCATGAACAATTAGATGTCTAACAACAATGCCTGAATGCACATTTACATGTGACTAAACCATTAAAGCCTGGAACCTTACCCAAACTTTGCTGAACTTAGTAGGTAGAATTCATCGTTATCTTTAGTGCTTTGATACATTCCCCTGACATACCAAAATGCAGTATATTCTGTTCCCTATTAGTTACAAGTGGGTTATATTACATTGTGGAATGTGGGTCAAATATCAATTTGGAGATAAGCAGAGGAATGACTTTATTAGTGTGGCCAGATTTAAAGATCCTGGATCATATTGCTATAACAAACTCTAAGGATATATTTATCAATGCTTTCCCAGAATGGCCACCTAACTTTTACCCAAAATTCACTTATTTTTCACATAAGATACAACTTAAAAAAAAGAGTGGATTTTGGGTGATTGCTGTGTGATTTCTGGGAGAAAACATTAATAAATAGAACCTCATGTGCATTATTTGTATTACAAGCAAACATTATGCAAGCAGCATTCAGAAAGCACTGGTTTGGGCAAATAAATTTGGTCATCATTACCATCCACTAATTAAGAACCTGCAGAGAAAAGGATGTCTGTATAAACTGCTCAAAGTTTTGATTCTTCCTAGCAGGCCCTGCCAATCCTTGTAGCTGAAATTATTAACAATCAGTGTCTTATGGTAATAGATATGGAGTTACATTTTGTCACAAACACACATATTGCACACCCAGTGATGTATTTTGCGCAATGGTGTCAAGCAATGTACATTTTACTATCCATAGGCAACATTTTAAAAGCCTTTACAGGTTACCACATTAGATTTCCAGAGAAGGTTTGGTGCTAGAATTACTGCCCATGATCTAACGTTCATGGTGATACCTCACATGTGTGGGACGATTACTGTTTGCATGCATGCATGCGAGACTGACATGCGTGTTCACTTTTGTGTGAAAGCATGGGAGGATGGGGGCACTTTACTTTTTTTTTACTTTTTTTTTACATTATTAACTTCTTTTATTTTTACACTGTTGCTTTAATTTTTGTATTACTTTTATTGCTGTCACAAGGAATGTAAACATCCTTGTGACAGTAATAGGCAGTGACATGTACTCTCTATAAGACCCCAAATCCCTCCTCTGCCCTTAAAAGCATTCAAAACTCCAAGCTTTTCAGTGTTTTTGAATGCTTTAGATTTTTAAAAACTGGTATTGAGTAAACCGAAGTGATGTCATGTCATTGCTCCCAGGTTTGCTTGGCTGTCCGGCCAGCCAGCCAGCCGGCGGACACACCGGCTGGTTGCCCAGGTCTCCTGGGGATGGGAGAGCCGAGAAAGGTGGAGGCAGGGGGGAGTCCCCTCTCGCTACTTGTAATAGCAATTGAGTGGCTGGTAAGTCGCTACAATTCCTATTACAAGAAAGCCGTCTGCTTTAAAAAATATTACCAGGGCGATGCAGTTGCAGGAATCATCCCAGTATAGATGCAATCCCCCTAAAAAATGCCGCCCCAGGCAAATGCCTTGTTTGCCTCGCTGTAAATACGCTCCTGTGCAAACCTACAAAACTGCTATACCTATCAAACACAATATGCCATTTACTAGTTTAAGTTGGTGAAAACTTCTTTAAATAAAATGTTATCCTTAAGGCGGGGGAAGGACTTTAACCCTACTTCTTCTTTTTTTTTAGTGCCCCACAGGATAAATAATGCCTGCTGACACCCCAACACATCTGCTCCCAAAGGACTGCTCACTGCTTATGACTACTCAATGCAGTTGAATGTAAACAAATATGTGGGATAGTTTACAATCCATAGCAGACCCTCTAGAATAAGGATCTGATAAAAATGTGGAGGGGAATTCCAACTGCTTTGCAATTGCAGATGGAACAATGCAACTAGGAAATGTCATTTAATGGCTCACAATTCAATTGGTACTGTGCAACAATATTGTACAAGTAAAGATACAATAAGATGGAATATGTGTTTTTCCTTAAGATGCAAAGGTCTAGCCATACTGTATAATTCCTGTGCTCAGAGGATACCCAGTTCAGAAGTTAACATTAAATGCGTGTATCTGGCAACAAAAACTAGCTGCAATATGTGAAGCAAAAAACACTCAATCATCTTTCAGGGTAAAATACATCAAGTACACTACAACATCAAAAGGATAAGGTTTTATTGTTCTTGAATGTGTCCTAAAATCATTAAGACATAATTTGCATACACCCCCACATTTTCCACAAATACCAGTGAGGTCCATATAAAATCATCATGCAGTAGAGAACAAGTAAAAAGAAAAAAAGGCCCAAGCCTTTCTTTTATTTATTTTTTAACCAGGAAGGTTTATATGTATCAGTTCGTAAGCCAGTGTTTCTCAACCTTTTTCCAGTCAAAGCACTCTTTAATATTATGTACAATCTTGAGGCACCCCATTCTAAAATGTAAGAAAAAATAAACAAATAATTCTATGTAGTGCAAGCTCCACACAGGTAAGACACCCAACATTAGAGGTGATTTATGTTAAGTGTCTAACTGGTATTCCAGAAATTCTTCTTCCTCATTTTCTCTCACCCTCACAGCTAATTTGACCCTTATGCTGACAAAGAAGGGCAGGGGGGGTCAAACAAAGATGCTGTGCAGGTGCCTGATGTCCTTTTTATCAACCAATGACTCCAGTGGTTGTTAGGACACTGGCAGGTGGCCTGCACAAGGTTGTAATGCTGCACAATGAAACCCGTGGCTTTGCGTAACAAAAAAGGAGACTTGATCTACCCACTGGCTTGTACACAATTTTTGGGCATTTTGCCAAGGCACCGCTGAAGCACCCAATAGGCACTCATGTTTAAAAAGGCTGCTGTAAGCCTTTAAAAGGAAGTTCCAGGGACAGTGTCTCCAACCAATCGCTCATGACATCCTTCAGATGCCTCCAGAAGAGTAAACTGAAGTAAGAATTTTCAATCCCAATATTTCAATATAAATCATTATATGAATGTTAATATTATAACTGCTTTTTATTTATTTATAATTAAAAAAACAGGGTTTCTAAGTCTCAGATCCATTTGATTTCTTTCTGAAAGACCAGTTAGCCAAAGTTAGCTTCTGTTTGGTTGTGGTAATCGTGTTCCATCACGCAACATTTCAACGTTTTACTTCTCCCACTGCGTCCAGTTGAATTTGCTCACTACAGGAGTTTAGAAGTTGTGTGTGGCAGTGTAATAAACATTAGACATGTGCAGAATGGAAAAATTTGTTTAGTTTCATATATATTTGTTATGTTACTAATTTCCTTTCGAAATTAGTTTAGTGTGGTTTCGGAATTTGTTAAATTTCATGTAGTGTTCATTAAATTTTGGTTTGTTTATTACTTTCTAATGAATTCCACTTTTTTAGAATGATTTGAATTCAGATCGGTCGAAAAATTATTGTTAAGCAGTGGGTCGGGAAGCTGGCAGCCACGTCCTTAACAACTGATGAGTCATCAGCTGTCAGCTGGCTTCCCCACTGACAGCTGAAATGTAAACAAAGCGAATTGAAAATGGAAAGTCCCATTAATCACCCCATGGTGATTTGATGTCGCTGTAAAACTTGAAGAAGTGGCTTCAAAGCATGATGTTTAGAGATAGTGAGCTGAGATAGATAAGCAAAAAGTTGATAGGTATGTCCCTGGAAAATCAGTGAATCTTTTGCTCTAGCTGCAGCTAGAATTTGTTTGGAAATAGTGAAATTTGGTGATAATATTGCACAGTGGGCCGGGAAGCTGGCTGCCGCATCCTTAGTTGACAGCTGGCTTCCCCATTGACAGCGGAAATGTAAACAAAACAATGCCAGCAATAGAAAATTCTGAAAAAAACCAAAGTGGGGTCCCCCCCAATTAATACCAGGCCCTTTGGGTCTGGTATTGATTCTAAGGGGAACCCCATAAGAAAAATTAAAAAAAGAAAGGAGTGGGGTCCCCCCAAAATCCATAGCAGGCCCTTATCCAAGCATGCAACCTGGAATGCCTGGAAAGAGGGGGGAGCGAGCGTCCCCTTCTAAGCCTTACCAGACCACATGCCCTCAACATCAGGGGGGGTGGGTGCTTTGGGATGGGGGGCTCTCCACATAATATCACTGTACCTAACTTGTGTGAATTAATTACATAAAAAAGATGGGAAAGAAATGATAATGGATGTTTATTAGGAGCATAATATGATACAATGGTTACAGCAACATCAGAAATGTGCCCAAAAAGAATGAGGTAGTGGCCTTCAAGATCTTTAATTTCAGATGAAAGTACAAATGGGGTTGTACAGTGAATAGCTATAAGAACATCTCATTGTTTAGTAGCTGCCGAGGCTGTATATACCTGTGGATAAGAGGAGCTGAAAAACTTAGGAGTAGATTTTTCAGTAAAATGGGGCCCCTTTAAGCAAATAATGTGGATTTTAGCTGCAGTAAATGAACAGAATGCTTTAGTGCATTTTTGGGGTATATTAAGACCTTGGACATTTAGGGTCAAAATGTTTAAGGGGGCCATATTGGTAATATAAGGAGTTGCATAATAAAAACGTTAAGTTTTGACAGTAGGTTCACATACAATTCAATATAGGGGGTAGGAAAAAGAAAAGGTTGGAAGAAATGGAAAGGAATTGACTCTCGTCGAGCAGATATTACTAAGATTTGTAAAATAATAAAGAAAGCTAATAGCTCAACAGAACGGCATACTGGGGGAGCGACAATCGGTCCACCAGAGGCCAAAGAGCTACCATCAGAAGCCACACATAATAATGAGAATCTGAGGCAAACTGGAGGCACACAAACACCACCAAAGGGAACAGTGCCAACAATAAAAAGTAATACATAAATAGACATGATACCTTTGTCCCAAAAAGTTCCATACCCATCAATGTGTCATGAGAAAGCATATGAAGAGGGATGTAAGGTACGGGGTAAGGTGTGTACAAGTAACGAAAAACATCACAGAAAACATTCAAAAAACAAATAATATGTAAAGAAATATAGCGAACAACTTGCTGCTGTCAGTAAAAAAATAGACCGGCAGAAAAGTAAGCGGTTAAACAACAGAAAAAGTTGGCATTAAATGAGTTCTAAACTGGTAAAATAAAAAAAAAAAGTTTACCAAACATCTAGTTAGTTGAAAGTTAAAGATATAAGAATATCTTAAATGGTAAAAAAGCAGGAGTAGTATGGCGCTGCCCTTATGGAGACAAACATTTTTTTTCTTCTTTGTAGTGAATGTATTGCCTAGTGTCCTTATAGAATTGCTTCTAAAACCTGTATGTGTTCAAAAGTTGAATAAAACTGTGACTGGTGGTGAATATTTCCGTTAAAAATGAAAATACAACAACTGGTGCTCCAATTGTTCAACAAAGATGCATAGTGCCCTTTAAATTAGGTAATAAAGTATCATCTAGGTAGAAAGTGTTAAAAACAATACAATACCACCTAAGTGGAAAGTAGAAATTAGAAAATGGTAAAAAAGCAGGAGTAGTATGGCGCTGCCCTTATGAAGACAAAAAGATATTTTCTTCTTTGTAGTGAATGTATTGCCTAGTGTCCTTATAGAATTGCTTCTAAAACCTGTATGTTTTAGAAGCAATTCTAAAACACTCTGAACACATACAGGTTTTAGAAGCAATTCTATAAGGACACTAGGCAATACATTCACTACAAAGAAGAAAACAATTTTTTGTCTCCATAAGGGCAGCGCCATACTACTCCTGCTTTTTTACCATTTTCTAATACTTTCCACTTAGGTGGTATTGTATGTGTAGAGGCAGCAGCCATATCCATAACTAAAACATTCAATTCATTGCGCGGATTTACCCCATACACCTACTATATAAGAATATCTTACATCAAGTTGGCGTAGGAGAAGAACTCAACTTTTATTTCCTTCAGCACAGCTGATTTTTGCAGGGAATGCGGAACCATCTGACTTTGTGCGTTGCTTTGGTTGAGAGGGCATTCTAGAAGTTGGATGTTTTGTAAAGAAGATTTGAGTTCTTCAGCAGAACGGCAGACATATTTAGATCCTTGGTAAGTGAAGTATGTTGAAAATGGAAAGCCTCATTGATAGGTGATTTGATGTAGCTGTAAAACTTGAAGAAGTGGCTTAAAAGCCGATGCTTAGAGATGGTGAGCTGAGATAGATCATCAAAAAGTTGATAGATATGTCGCTGGAACATCTGAATGTCGCTGTGAATCTTTTGCTCTATCTGTAGCTAGAAGTTAATATTATAATATAATATATTATAATATAATATAATATAATATAATGGTATAATAATATTGAGCGATGGTCCATCAGCTTTGCGAGGTGTGACTGCTCTATGAACCCTGTCCATCTCCATGCTTTGACTGGTATGGAAGGCTATAGTTCTTGAAATAGGGATAGCATAGTGGCTTGCAAATCAGATTCAGGTATTTCACATATATGGAATACCTGATTCAGGTATTCCACATACAGGTATTGGAATTCCGGGCCCTATTTTCAGACTCTTCTAAACGAGATTGAAGGACTAAGTTTTCCTCTTTGAGGTTTTCAAATTTAACTGCATAAACCTGGGAGTTCTTTTCAAGTTCATCAACCCGCAGTTCAACATTTGCAGTGCGTTGGCCCAGTTCTCTGATTTCCCTAGTCAAACTGTTTGCAATATGATTTGATGTCTGTTTAAGGGCATTGTGAGGCATTTTTACCCCAGAACAGAAGAATGAACAGGGTCTGTAAAGAATGTAATTTGTGAAGTTTGTATAGATGAATCTGAGTCATATTCCCCTGTGTTGCCACAGATACCTTAGAGCGCTGAGGATCTATACCTCTACAGATCCCTGAATCAGGAGACCAAAGGTGGCGCCCAAGAGGTTGATCTGTAACAGTGAACAGAAGGTAGGACATCAAAGGGCAGCAGTCAATAGGGGTAGCCTGAGTGATTGGAAATAGACCAATCACTGCATGCCTATGTTCAGAGGGGCGGGGCTAGCCGGGAACGTCCCCTGGAAAAAAAAAAAAAGGGGAGAAGGACAGAGAAAGGACAGGTATTAAATGGATTGCTCGAGTTGTAAACTCCCCCCACACACTCACATGAGACCACCCACTGTAAAAAGTTTGCATATACATGAAGGAAGGTGCGTGTACATCCAAATAGGTGCATGCACACAAACATGCATACGTGCATGTCTAACAGATGCACATGTGTGCATCTAAACAGTTGAAAAACAGCTTAGTGAAGTGGTCTACCCACCATAGAAACATCCCCTCTGTAATACATATCAGGGGAAGATGAGCGTGCGTGCATCCATGCGCATACAGGCACGCACAGATGCATGCACACATGCATATGTGCATGCATGTGCATCCAAACAGTTTGAATAATGCATTTAATGTAAATGTAAAGGAATATAACTTGCCTAGGGGCGGTCGGAGTGGAGAGGGAGGAAAGGATACCAGAGTCAAGGCAAACGAGGATCTATACCTCCACAGATCCCTGAATCAGGAGACCAAAGGTGGCGCCCAAGAAGTTGATCTGTAACAGTGAACAGAAGGTAGGACATCAAAGGGCAGCAATCAATAGGGCTAGTCCTGGGGGCGCATCAGGCATCATAACTGAGCGCTATCAAAGTAAGGACATGGAGACTGTAAAGAGTATCCAGGGTGCAGGAGCAAGGAGGTATTACCTGATACTTGTACGGGCTCTATGGCGATGGATCCTCACCAGTGTCCACCCTCACAGAGAGCAGACATCAGCTGGAGGGTGGAGGGATTTGAAATAGCCTGAGTGATTGGAAATAGACCAATCACTGCATGCCTATGTTCGGAGGGGCGGGGCTAGCCGGGAACGTCCCCCGGGACGGCGGCGCACAGACGGCGCCTCCAGACAGCACCAGGGGGCGTGTGGTAGATGACGCACTGCTACCAGAGGCTGCAGTGACGTCAAGCCCTGGAATACCCTGTGTGACAGGGAAAGCCTAGTGAGTCAAGCTGCATCGCCACGCGTCGTCCTCCCGCGGTGCACTAGACACGGAACATACAGTCCCCGGAGGGGACAGCGGTATCCTGTCGACAAAGGGAGGCCACCCATGTCACACTCAGCGCACGGGGGCCGCCCAATGCCTTTTGGTATTTCAGTAAGGGATACATTTCGGAGGGCCAGCCTGGTTTGTCCTTTGTGTGGGACTCTGCCCATGTTTCCCCTCGTGCCACCATTGGACCCATCTATCTGCGTTGGTGCATTTACTCACCCCGTCGGGCTTTGGGCCCCACAGGCTGACAGCTGCAACATTTAAACTGCTTTTAAATGTCAAAATCTGGACAGAAAATCCACTCTAGTACTACACAGTTCATACGGTCAGTGTCTAAACACACTAAAACACAAAGTACGATGTGATCACACATGTACCAATTAGCTTGTGTTTAATGAATATTGCGTATCCAATATGTGTGTATTTTGCTTAAATTGCAGACGGTTGTAGGTTCTGCGATAAAATCGCATACAGCCCTGATGAAGAAATAGCATTTTTGAAACGCGTTGGGTCTTTTCTGTTGTGCTCACCTCCAACATAACAGATCTTTGCGATTTACTAGCTGTCTTTTTTTGTAATATTATATGATTAGTCCTGTCCAGTATTCATTCATGATATTTTGTGATATGTATAGTGTATATATGTGCTCATTATTTTAAACCTATGTTTCTTAATAAAAATGTATATACTTTTTACACTACTCTCATACCTCATTGCGCTATTTATCCCTTTCCAAATATCCCACCTAGAGGAAATTCTATTTTTTCAATGTCTTGTTACTCGGGATGTGGGATAATCTAGTGCGTATTCTGTGACATTGAGCACTTTTTCAATTATTGAAATTGTATTATGGACCCCACTGTAAGGTTTTGGACACATGCATCAGTAGCTATTTTGTATAAATAGATAAAGTGTTTGTCATTGTTTCCTGATGATTTGAGGACACTTTCAAGAATGATACAACCTCACCATTTGGATAGTGTAGTATATTTGGTGTATTTTACCACTAAAATTATTGTATATTTTTTGCTCCACATTTTGCACCAAGTGCATAGTGCCAGATACATGCATTTGACGTATATTCTACTATTGTCCATGTACTTTAACCACTTGACCTCATGACCAGGCCATTTTTTTGCGATACAGCGCTGCGTTACTTTAACTGACAATTGCCCAGTCGTACAACACTGTATCCAAATAAAATGTTTGTCATTATTTCCCTCCCAAATAAAAATGTATTTTGGTGGTATTTGACCACCTCTGCGGTTTTTTATTTTTTACGCTATAAACAAACAAAAACTTTTTTTTTGAAAAAAAAAATATTTTTTACTTTTTGCTATAAAACATATCCAATAAAAAAAAATAAAAAAATCAGATTTCTTCATCAATTTAGGCCAATATGTATTCTGCTACAAACAATGGGATTTTTTTTTTTTACTAGTAATGGCGGCGATCGGTGACTGCAATACTGCGGCGGACAAATCGGACACCTAACCGACACTTTTGACATATTTTTGGGACCTGTGACACTTGTGACAGTGATAAAAAAATATGCACAGTCACTGTACTAATGACACTGGCTGGAAAGGGGTTAACATCAGGGGCGATCAAAGGCTTAACTGTGTGCCTAGGTTGTGCTTACTCACTGTGGGGGAGGTGCTTTGACTAGGGAAAGGAAAAGATCCATGTTCTTGCTTTGCAGAAACACAGGATCAATACCTTCCCTTCTGACAGAACAGCAATCTGCCATGTTTACAGAGTGTCATTCTGCCTGTGTCCTGTGAAATTGGCGGGTGCTGGCAGACATTGAGTCCACGGTACTTGCCGCTGGACTCCTGCTGTCTATGATCACAGCGGGAGTGGGTTGACGGTGGTGCTCCAGACCTAGAAGTGTCAGATCACGTTCTGACAATTATATATGTAGTGTTTGAGTACTGTGGGTATTGCTTATTAACATTGCGTAATGTTAATTTTACTTGCAGGGATTATTTGGCTGAGGGTGGATGTGCAACAAACTTTGTTCATGTTGTAAAAAGCAGTTTCAAATATATTATATATCGTTTTTTTATTATTAGTGACCTGCTAAGCCCACATTTCAGTTTTTTTGGGGGATGGTTGGAAGCTACTATTGCTGTAGTACATTGTATAGGAAGATTTATCTCTTCCCCCAGGTATGGTATTTAAAGGAAATGTACATTTTTAATGGTGCATTCATGCCTCATAAAAAGAGATGCTTTCCTTCAAATTATATTTTTGCATTGGTACATATACCCCCTGCTGAAGTTCAACTCACTATACCATTTGTGTGACAATCCCTTGCTTAAAAATCGTGAAAATTTAGAAAATTAATTTTCAAGATTTACCTCCCACTGACTTCAATGTGGTGAGCATTAAAGTTCACAATTTGTTAATTTTTGGATGAGTTCACTAAACCTGCCCTTGATTCAAACCAAGCAATTCGCTCAGCACTAATCACCACACGGTGTCTAAGATCAGGAGGTGAGCTCTTGTGAAAACTTCTTAAAAATACTAGAGAGATTTTCAAATCTATTAATGTACTCCTTACATCTGATGAACCCCTTTATGATACTACTTAAATGATATGTTAAGGTGTTACCAAGCCCAGGACCCTGCATTCACTATATCTGGTCTCCCACAGTACACAGAACAAGGTGCAAGATGTAATTATTTTAGTAAATATAAACTGCTAAATACCTTTTCTCATGAGCAGAATATAGCAGTCTTATGATGTCTACCAGTGTCTGGCTAAAGCTTGTAGGAGGAGTTTTCTCTCTGACTGTCCTATGGGGTTACATGACCCTTGACCCTCTGTCTGGACAGTGCTGATTGGCCCTGGGCGGATCGCATGGACCCTCCCAGAAAAAAACCTTTCTAGCAATACACATTAAACTGAGCATGTGCAGAGCGCCTCCAAAGCTCTGTACTATCAGCAAATGGCTTGGGGACAGTAACAGAAGGGGAAGATTCCACAGTGAGTATAACAAACATGCTTTACCGCATATACAGGTTGATTTTTACTGTTGTGGGTTTAGTAACACTTTAATTTCACTAAGAGAGACACTTCAAACAAAGAAAGAGTTGACCATATTGGAAATAAAATGGGAGAGTATGCACAGGCTCATAATGAATTGGTGGAATCTTATGATGATGGCCTTCAGAAGATAAATCTTAAATTTGCATATCTGGCAAAAAAGGTCACCCAGCAATAATGTCAAATTCAGAGGGATTGCAGAATTAATGCCATCAGCAGATCTGATGCAGTACAGCTGACCTATGACTACCTGCCCTCAGCTCCTTTCAGTAAAATAATAATAGACAGGGCACACAGACTGCCTAATCCATTCCAGATGCCTGAGAAACTACCAAGAAACTACATATTAAACAACAACTGAATCTTTATGAAGAGCTTTCCCAAGCTAAAATTTTTACCAGAAAAAAAAAAAAAATACCTGTTAGGAAAATCTCCCAATATCTTCATCATAGATGGCTGTTTCCTGTGAAACTAATCCTCACAAAGATTTGTAAAATGACTGCAATCACCTCTCTGAAAGATGGCCTTACCCTCCTTTGAAACTCAGAAAATGGTTTTACAACTGAACCTGTAAACAATAAATACAAAACACACACAATGAAAATTCCAAGTTTGCGGCACTCAATAAGATTTATTCAACCACTTCAATACTGGGCACTTTCACCCCTTCCTGCCCAGGCCAATTTTCAGCTTTCATCGCTGTCGCACTTTGAATTACAAAAGTGTGGTCATGCAACATTGTGACCATATAAAATACTTATCATTTTTTTTCACATAAATAGAGCTTTCTTTTTAAGGTATTTAATGATCACTGTTTTTGTTTTTGCTAAAAAAATGAAAAAAGAACATTAGCAAAAAAAACAAACAAACATGTTTTTATTAGTTTCTGTTATAAAATTTTGCAAACAAAAAATCTTGCTTCATAATTTTAGGCCAAATGTATTTTGCTACATTTCTTTGGTGAAAATAACCTGAATCTGTGTTTATTATTTAGTCTGTAGGAAACTTATAGAGTCCACAAACTATAGTATACATATCTGAAAACTGTTCAATCCTGATGTACTGATGGCCTATCTCAATTCTTCAGGACCAAAAAACACAAGTACAGTACAAATACCCCCAAATGACCCCTTTTAGGAAAGTAGACCATCCAAGGTATTTAGTAAGAGGCATGGAAAGTTTTATGAAGTTGTAAGTTTTTGTCACCCCTTTTAGGAAAGTAGACCATCCAAGGTATTTAGTAAGAGGCATGGAAAGTTTTATGAAGTTGTAAGTTTTTGTCACAATTTTTTGGAAAATTAAGAAATTCAAAACTTTTTTGTTTTCACAATTTTTTGTTTTTACATACTGTCACCAGTGCAGTACAGCACCATAATATAACCAAAGTGGTGGTGATCAAGGACACTGACTGATGACAGTATGTAAAAAAAAAAAATTTTTACTTAATCTGATTGCTTATACCGATGAATTTCATTGGTATAAGCAACCATCTTTACTGAATGAAACTGATTCATTCAGTGTGTATTGTTGTGATTAGCTGTAATTGGCCACAGCTACTCTCATGGTACAGTTGGGCTGTGATTGGCCCTGTCTGTACCATGTGATCACTTTGACCAATCACAGCTAGCAACACAATTGTGCTCAATGGATGGCATGAAAGGAAGCCATCCATTGTTTATAATTGTCATGTGATCTGCTGTGATTGATTATGGCTATCACATGGTACCAGCAGTGTGGTGGTACACTAATCAGTCATCGGCTGTGTCCAATAAACACAACTGGTAATAGATCATTCTACAGCGTGGTCCCAAGACTGCCCCTGAGGCACATTCTGGGAGGATTCGTATGTCATCCACCTGGAGAGACGTATGTGCCGCCCAGCTGTCAATTGACAATAGGCTGGGTGAGAAGTGGTTAATTAAGAAGTTATAGCAAATTATAGCATGTGTTGTAAAAAGCAGCTCCTGTTCAGGCTTCCTTCAGACTTTCAATGTGCTACACACATCTAACAAAAGAACATCAAGGAGTGCAATATATACAATGAGCCCAGAAAAGACATACAATACCAGAGTTAATGTTATAGCTGGCATCTGTGTTCTTGACCTATAGCAGACCCCTTTCCCATAAGTCAAGCAGGTTACTGAAAGTCCCAGATATGAAAAAGCAGGAGGCTCAACTGGCATGGGCTGGACCACATGACAGGTGTAGAGGCAGCAGAACTTGAGAACAAGTTAATCTGGATGTGAGTCCAAAGACATTTGGGACAGACAAAGGTAGGAGTAATCCAGAGGGCTTCATTTTTGAGGACTTAGTGCGAGCACAGGCTTTGCAAGCTTTCACATAGGAACAAGGGAAGGAGTCCTTAAAAGAGAAAGAAAGCCTGTGAGAAACCAAAGAATATGTTTCAATAACCCCTGGGTGCATGGCCATCTTAGCATCATGTGCTTTGTGAAAGTACTTTAAGCCTAAGGTGGAGGGGTGCATTTAGCTTTCCAGGGGGTAGATAGGGTGGAACACAACACTAAGCCTCTAAAATAGAGTCCAAAAGGTCAGAGGAAAAGGCCCCCATTGCTTGTGCTGGAGGCAAGATATTGTGAAACTTAGAGGAAGTTTCCAAACAGGGTTTAAGGCTGTGAGACAGCTGATAAGTCTGGTCTCTAGGAAGAAAAAATTCAGACAGAGGCAATTGGCTAGAGAGGTTGAAAAATATCAAGCCTCAAGAATGGTATTTTAAAGGCAATTTGAGAAAATAATATAATAAAAAAAATATATATATAAAAAATATAAATTTATTAATACAAAATACAAAGCATAAAAACAGAATTCTTATGGAAACAAACCACAAGAAAAACACAGGTACATGCATATAAAATATTATTGTAGACAGAGGTGGTAGAATCCTACTACATAGGCATGAACCAAACAACCGGGTAGCCTAGACAGTGAGTAGTAGAGAGGTCCAATGCGTTTCAAGAAAATGCATAAATTATAATCTTCATCAGGGACTATTACCACCTCTGAAATATAGAATATAATATAAATACATTGAAGTACAAAAATACATTTACCATTGAAACAGTTAATTACAGTGTATAATAAACACCTACTGATACAAGAAATATATACATAATAAACTTACATATAAAATAAATTGGTCTGGAGAAAGAATTCCCTCAGCACCCAGAACTCATCCTGCAGGTTTGCAAATGCCTTTCATCATACAAAAGGGCCATAGGGTACGAAACCCAACAAGGCCATCAAAAAGAAGAGATCCAATAAAGTCCCACTCGTTATAAAGCGAAAACCTAGAATTTAAATTTTGATTTCAGTTAAAAGTGCACATGAACAAAGTATGTTATTGTCTCAAAAGGACAGAGCCGGACCCCCAAGGCAAGGACAGCACCGGGGAAACCTCAGTTCACCCCCCAAGGGGGAAGCTGCATCCACAAATGCTCCCCACACCAAAGGGACTGGCATCCATACATAAAATGAGACACACACAACAAAGAGTTCCATAGAAAAAGCCACACTTACAAGTTGTAGCCTGGAAATTCCTGATTCAAAGAGGGGACACCTATGTTGTAGTAGCCCCTACCAAGATAAGCCAAAAAACAGGACAACCTATGGGAAAAATGATAAAGTTCAATTAAAGGTTGCACAGGATAATTATAGAAGTGTCTCAGGGAAACAGGTAAGGTCCCCCCCAGTGAGGAAATTACCCCAGAAATGCACTGCCAACCCACCAAGGGGGAGAATGCATCACTGGGGGTGCCAAGCATGATAGAAACCTAACCTGTACCCAAAAAGAAGACACAATCTCAAAGACCGTATTGCAAGGGCCAGACTTACCGACTATGAAGTACATAGTGCCCAAGTCCCAAACTGGACAGGCACATAGGTTGTTGAAAGAAAAAGATCTCCTGGAGTATGATCCTAAACACTGGGAATGTGGAGGAAGAATGGCGCCTTTAAGGCCCCTGGTGTCTTCCTTATTTATCCCAAAAAGATCCATGGTTGGTCAATATGAGGCACCTAAAGATGACACTAATAGGCAGAGAAACACCTCCTCGCATTGGCACCAAGGCATTTGGCACTAAAATGGAGTGTGGAGCGCCTAGAGATGATGCTGAATGGCATATGAGCCACATCATCTCCTTGTGTTGCCGCCAAAGCGTTTGGCACCAAAATGGGAGGAGCGTCACCACGTGCGCGGTGGCATCACATGGTCCCAGCCTGGTGTGATAGTGCAACCCCGATAATCCCGAGGGTGAGCTGCTGCGTTACCAAAAGACGCCGAAGTAGCCACGTCATGCCCAGAGGCCGATGTGTGCACGCACAGCATCAGATGGTAGCATCCCAGGCATGACACGGCTCAATGTGGAGCTTCGCAAAGTGGGTGGAGCTACACCAAAACTGTAAACAGCAAAGACGGACTAATCATCAAGGCTGTGTCTCACCGTGAGTGGGGAATTCCAACATATGATATGGTTGATCCAGCGACAACACGTTTTGGCACCAAATCCTTTTTGGTGCCAAATGCCTTGGTGCCAATGCGAGGAGGTGTTTCTCTGCTTTTTAGTGTCATCTTTAGGTGCCTCATATTGGCCAACCACAAATCTTTTTGGGATATATAAGGAAGACACCAGGGGCCTTAAGGGCGCCATTCTTCCTCTACATTCTGTGTGTTTAGGATCATACTCCAGGACATCTTTTTGTTTCAACAACCTAGGTGCCCGTACATCTCCTATGTCCAGTTTGGGACTTGGGCACTATGTACTTCATAGTCGGAAAGTCTGGCACCTTGCAATATGGTCTTTGAGATTGTGTCTTCTTTTTGGGTACAGGTTAGGTTCCTATTATGTTTGGCGCCCCCAATGATGCAGCCCCCTCCTTGGTGGGTTGGCAGCGCATTTCTGGGGTAATGTCCTCACTGGGGGGAACTTACCTCTTTCCCTGAGACACTTCTATAATTATCCTGTGCACCCTTTAATTGAACTTTATCATTTTTCTATAGGTTGTCCTGTTTTTTGGCTGGGATTATCTTGGTAGGGGCTACTACAACATAGGTGTTCCCTCTTTGAATCAGGAATTGCCAGGCTACAACTTGTAAGTGTGGCTTTTTCTATGGAACTCTTTGTTGTGTGTGTCTCATTTTATGTATGGGTGCTGGTCCTTTTGGTGTGGGGAGTGTTTGGGGACGCAGCTTCCCCCTTGGGGGGTGAACTGTGGTTTCCCCGGTGCTGTCCTTGCCTTGGGGGTCCGGCTCTGTCCTTTTGAGACACTAACATACTTTGTTCATGTGCATTTTTAACTGAAATCAAAGTTTTGATTCTAGTTTTCCCTTTATAAAGAGTGGGACTTTATTGGATTTCTTCTTTTTGATGCCCTTGTTGGGTTTCATACCCTATGGCCCTTTTGTATAATGAAAGACATTTGCAAACCTGCAGGATGAGTTCTGGGTGCTGAGGGAATTCTTTCTCAAGACCAATTTATTTGATATGTAAGTTTTTCATGTATATATTTCTTGTATCGATAGGTGTTTATTATACACTGTAATTAACTGTTTCAATGGTAAATGTATTTCTGTACTTCAATGTATTTATATTATATTCTATATTTCAGAGTAATAGTCCCTGATGAAGATTATAATTTATGCATTTTCTCAAAACGCGTTGGACCACTCTACTACTCACTGTCTAGGCTACCTGGTTGTATGGCTCATGCCTATGTAGTAGGATTCTACCCCCTCTGTCTACAATTGTATAATATTTTCTATCCATGTACCTGTGGTTTGTTAGAAATGCTGGGAAAAACTTGCGCTAATGAGCAAAACATAATAAATCAAAAATTAAATTCACAAAGATGCAGCTGCAAAAAAAACTCCAAATATCCATGAAGTAATAAAACATATAAATAAAAAATTGTGCGCTAGCAATAATATAATTGGGATAATGCTCGGAGACACAATTTATATATGAATCCCAGCAAAAATTAATAAAGAAATAACAAGTGCATGAAATCCTCTCTCAAAGATCAGAAAAAAATGTTTTTTGAATATTCTGAAAATAAGATATAAACAGTCATACATCCGAAAAACACCTATAATCAGTCCATGAATAGGTTAAGCAAAATAAAGTGAAAAGAAAAAAAAAAAAAAAGTCCCTTTGGTGTATCACATCACAAAACCAGGAAAGTAGTAAGTTGTAAAGAACATTTCCGAATACACATTGATTGCAGAAGAGGAGTAATGGATGTACCCTTACCCCTTTCGTTGGACCTCCTCTATGGCAAGGTCGTATGGGCTTGCAGATATAACCCTCTGCGGGGACAGATGGAATGTTGATGTCCGGGTCCTGTCAGCGTGCACCACCGACTTCAATCTGATCCGACTGGTCCAACTGCTCCAGCATCAGAGGGGAGACTCAGGAGTGGGAGAGTCCATATTTAGGAAAAACAAGGGGAAGAACTCCAATAGTGTAGTAATGTTAGGGATTTATTGGTTAAAATAAACCACAGATATGTATGTAAAAAGTTCCAATATAGGAAAAAACGTTACAAGCCCATACGACCTTGCCATAGAGGAGGTCCAACGAAAGGGGTAAGGGTACATCCATTACTCCTCTTCTGCAATCAATGTGTATTCGGAAATGTTCTTTACAACTTACTACTTTCCTGGTTTTGTGATGTGATACACCAAAGGGACTTTTTTTCTTTTCACTTTATTTTGCTTAACCTATTCATGGACTGATTATAGGTGTTTTTCGGATGTATGACTGTTTATATCTTATTTTCAGAATATTCAAAAAAAAAATTTTTCTGACCTGTGGTTTGTTACCATAACAATTCTGTTTTTATGCTTTGTGTTTTGTATTAATAAATTAATATTTTATATATATATATATATATATATATATCATTTTCTTTATTATATTATTTTCTCAAATTGCCTTAAAAATACCATTCTTGAGGTTTGGTATTTTTCAATGTTTAGAGGGATGATGGCAATTTACACGCCAACCTATGGGAGTCTATTTAGTATCTAAATTGGCTAGAAAGGTGGCCTGTAGAGGATTCAATAAACTTGTTAGTGTTTTCTGATACAGCAGAGTCATATAAAGGCAAATGGTTATGCAACTGGAGTCACATTTGGAAAAGTGGTCATGATCAAGAACCAAATAGTACTATAATAAAAGCACATAACTGGTACTGGCCACGAAAGAGTCACAAATCAGCAACTAGTCAGCAGATTTATTGCTGGTCTGGAGGCAGACCTGGGACCAGGACCTAAGCTTCCCTGTAGCCCAATCTATGTGCAGGTTATGAAGTTTAAGCCAAGGATAACCTAAGATAAGGGGACAAGCAGGAGATGTTATCAAGTGAAGGCTGATCCTTTCCTTTTGAATTTCCCCAGTGGTCAGAGTCAGGGCCGATCCTAGGGTCACCGGCGACTGGGTGCAGAAATATTTCTGGCGCCCCCACATGGGCGTGGTCATCTTACCAACTCCTCCCCTTTACAAATGATTCTATGGCAACGACTCAAATACAGAGCTGCTCCTCTAAGAAGTCTTCGTTACCCTGAAATCCTCCCATGATCTCTTAACAATAAAGAAAATACAGGAAGAGAGAACACTAATGAGACCTGGAGGGGAGTCTCTCTGATGCACACAGAGAGGGCTTCTGTTAGAAAGAGTCCCCAGACATAATACAGGATACAGTCAAAGACTGCAGACATGATACAAGAGATGGTCAGAGACTGCAGACATAGTACAGAAGATTATCAGAGACTGCAGACATAATACAGGAGATGATCAGAGACTGCAGACATAGTACAGGAGATGATCAGAGACTGCAGACATGGTACAGGAGATGATCAGAGACTGCAGACATGGTACAGGAGATGATCAGAGACTGCAGACATGGTACAGGAGATGATCAGAGACTGCAGACATGGTACAGGAGATGATCAGAGACTGCAGACATGGTACAGGAGATGATCAGAGACTGCAGACATAATACAGGAGATGATCAGAGACTGCAGACATGGTACAGGAGATGATCAGAGACTGCAGACATGATACAGGAGATGATCAGAGACTGCAGACGTGGTACAGGAGATGATCAGAGACTGCAGACATAGTACAGGAGATGGTCAGAGACTGCAGACATGGTACAGGAGATGATCAAAGACTGCAGACATGATACAAGAGATGGTCAGAGACTGCAGACATAGTACAGGAGATGATCAGAGACTGCAGACATGATACAAGAGACAGTCAGAGACTGTAGACATGATACAAGGGACAGTCAGAGACTGCAGACATGGTACAGAAGCTGGTCAGAGATTGCAGACATGATACAAGAGATGGTCAGAGACTGCAGACATAGTACAGGAGATGGTCAGAGACTGCAGACATAATACAGGAGATTATCAGAGACTGCAGACATAGTACAGGAGATGATCAGAGACTGCAGACATGATACAAGAGACAGTCAGAGACTGCAGACATAGTACAGGAGATGGTCAGAGACTGCAGACATAATACAGGAGATGATCAGAGACTGCAGACATAGTACAGGAGATGATCAGAGACTGCAGACATGGTACAGGAGATGATCAGAGACTGCAGACATGGTACAGGAGATGATCAGAGACTGCAGACATGATACAGGAGATGATCAGAGACTGCAGACATGGTACAGGAGATGATTAGAGACTGTAGACATGGTACAGGAGATGATCAGAGACTGCAGACATAGTACAGGAGATGATCAGAGACTGCAGACATGGTACAGGAGATGATCAGAGACTGTAGACATAGTACAGGAGATGGTCAGAGACTGTAGACATGATACAAGAGACAGTCAGAGACTGCAGACATAGTACAGGAGATGGTCAGAGACTGCAGACATGATACAAGAGATGGTCAGAGACTGCAGACATAATACAGGAGATGGTCAGAGACTGCAGACATAATACAGGAGATGGTCAGAGACTACAGACAAGATAGAATAGATGGTCAGAGACTGTAGACATGGTACAGGAGATGATCAGAGACTGCAGACATGGTACAGGAGATGATCAGAGACTGTAGACATGGTACAGGAGATGATCAGAGACTGCAGACATAGTACAGGAGATGATCAGAGACTGCAGACATAATACAGGAGATGGTCAGAGACTACAGACAAGATAGAATAGATGGTCAGAGACTGCAGACATAGTACAGGAGATGATAAGAGACTTCAGACATGGTACAGGAGATGATCAGAGACTTCAGACATGATACAAGAGAAGGTCAGAGACTGAAGACATGATACAGGAGATGGTCTGAGACTGCAGTTCCTATGGACGTTAGTAGATAATGGCCGATCGGCCCTCTCACCTGACCCAGCGATGGTTCCTCTGATCAGGAGTCAGCTCACTCTGAATTGCCCATGGTGACTCTGCTGGGTAGAACCCAGATCTGTATTCTGGCAATGACTGCATTCCTTTCTCTGCCAGGGATGGCACCAGGCTGTGTGTCTTTCCCTCTGGTGGCGCAGGGCAGTGGGGTTTCCTCTCTGATGGTGTTCCCTCAGCACTGCCCTCTTCCTCTGGAGTCCTGGGTGTACTTCCCTGAAAGCTTTCCCAGGCTCCTGTATCTCTCTATCTCTCCCATTCAGCTGAGCCTGCTGTGTGGGCTGCAGTTTCCGTGTTACAGTGGGGCTGCCAGTCCTCGGGACAACATGTCCCACAATCCTCTTCTCCTTTTTCTATTCTATTTTTCCCTGGCTGATATAAAGGCGGGGAAGAAACATAGTGGGAGGCTGTGCTGGCCAGCGCCGCTCACTAGTATAGCAGTGCACGTGCGTAGGAGAGGGAGAGGGAGGGGAAGGGACGAAAGGAGAGCCCGCAGCTGCAGTGACGTCACAAGGGTTGGTGTCACCAGGTGCGGTATAACATGGTGTCACCCTCCTTCCACCAACTTTAGTCGCCCCCTCAGTACAGACTCCCCCTCCACTAAGTATAGACCCCCCTTCGTCAGTGCAGACCCCCCACTAAGTATAAACCCCTCTCTCAGTACAGACCCCCCCTTCATCAGTATAGACCCCCCCAGGACAAACCACCCCCCCTCCATTAGTAGACCCCCACCAGGACAACCCCCCCTCCATTAGTACAGATCCCCCCAGGACAAAGCTCCCCTTCATTAGTACAGACCCCCCAGGACAACCCCCCTCCATTAGTACAGACCCCCAGGACAAACCCCCCCTCTATTAGTACAGACCCCCAGGACAAACCCCCTCCATTAGTACAGACCCCCCAGGAGAACCCCCCCTCCACTAGTACAGACCCCCACAGGACAAATCCCCCCTTCATTAGTACAGACCCCCCAGGACAAACCCCCCCTCCATTAGTACAGACCCCCCCAGGACAAACCCCCACCATTACTACAGACCCCCCAGGAAAACCCCCCCTCCACTAGTATAGACTCCCACAGGACAAATCCCCCTTCATTAGTACAGACCCCCCAGCACAAACCCCCCCTCCATTAGTACAGACCTCCCACCAGGACAAACCCCCCTCCAATAGTACAGACCCCCCACCAGGACAAACCCCCCTCCATTAGTACAACCCCCCCCAGGACATCCCCCCTCCATTAGTACAGACCCTCCCAGACAAACACCCCCCTCCATTAGTACAGACTCCCCCAGAACAACCCCCCTCCATTAGTACAGACCCCCCCAGGACAACTCCCCTCCATTAGTACAGACCCCCAGGACAAACACCCCCCTCCATTAGTACAGACCCCCAGGACAAACACCCCCCTCCATTAGTACAGACCCCCAGGACAAATCCCTCCATTAGTACAGACCCCCCAGGTCAACCCCCCAGGTCAACCCCCCTTCATTAGTACAGACCCCCCAAGACAACTCCCCCTCCATTAGTACAGACCCCCCAGGACAACCCCCCCATTAGTACAGACCCCCAGGACAACCCCCCCATTAGTAAAGACCCCCCAGGACAACCCCCCATTAGTACAGACCCCCAGGACAACCCCCCCATTAGTACAGACCCCCCAGGACAGCCCCCCATTAGTACAGACCCCCCAGGACAACCCCCCCATTAGTAAAGAGACCCCCAGGACAACCCCCCCATTAGTACAGACCCCCAGGACAACCCCCCATTAGTACAGACCCCCAGGACAACCCCCCATTAGTACAGACCCCCCAGGACAACCCCCCCATTAGTACAGACCCCCAGGACAACCCCCCATTAGTACAGACCCCCAGGACAACCCCCCCATTAGTACAGACCCCCCAGGACAACCCCCCATTAGTACAGACCCCCCAGGACAGCCCCCCATTAGTACAGACCCCCCAGGACAGCCCCCCCATTAGTACAGACCCCCAGGACAACCCCCCATTAGTACAGACCCCCCAGGACAACCCCCCATTAGTACAGACCCCCCAGGACAACCCCCCATTAGTACAGACCCCCCAGGACAACCCCCCATTAGTACAGACCCCCAGGACAACCCCCCCATTAGTACAGACCCCCCAGGACAGCCCCCCCATTAGTACAGACCCCCGGGACAACCCCCCATTAGTACGGACCCCCAGGACAACCCCCCATTAGTACAGACCCCCAGGGCAACCCCCCCATTAGTACAGACCCCCCAGGACAACCCCCATTAGTACAGACCGCCCCAGGGACAAACCTCCCTCTATCAGTACAGACACATAACACCCGTGCGGCAGCTAGAGAGGACAGTGTGAAGCCGCGCCGCCTGGGTGAAGAACAGATCGAGACAGGCAGCAGCTTAGGCGGGAGTGAGAGACAGAGGAGAGAACCTGTGTCAGGCTGCAGGCACGGGCCGCCCCCCTCCTCCCCCCAGCGAAGTCACTGTGCGGCTGGTCTCTCTCAACACAGAGACCAGCCGCTCCGATCTCCGGCGGCTGCTCTCCTTTGACAGGAGGAGGAGGGAGGGGGGATGGGCTCTAGCAGTGAAAAGCACAGTGGCCGCTCCGCGGCGGTGACCTGCGGACAGAGCTATCCATAAGTAGATCTAGAAGTGTCCAGAAGCACGGAGGGGAGAAGGAGGAGGGAGGGGAGCACTCTGGCGCTTCAGTGCCCCCACCTCTCTGGCGCCTGGGTGCACTGCACCCCGTGCACCCGCCTGGGACCGGCCCTGGTCAGAGTAATAGGTACAGTGCACAAGGTGACCAGGCCCAGGCATAAGGGAGAGTTATTAACAGCTAAAACTGAAAAGGATCTGTGCACATTAGGCAAGGGAATCTG
Source organism: Aquarana catesbeiana (assembly GCF_042186555.1). Lineage (NCBI taxonomy): Eukaryota > Metazoa > Chordata > Amphibia > Anura > Ranidae > Aquarana > Aquarana catesbeiana. Next base: position 216,893,476 of record NC_133325.1, on the reverse strand, counting down.
TTTTTTTGTGCAAGGTTCCTATGAATGAAATTCCTAGCAGCACCAGAATCTATGAAAGCTGAGAGGTGATGAGAAAACGTGGCAGATCTAAGTTGTGCAGGAAAAAATAATTTATCTCAGGGGAACCTGACACAGTATAGTCTAGAGAAGCTGACCCCATCTGCACTATACTCTTGAGGTTTCCCGTCTTATTAGGGCAGCTGGAGACAAAGTGGCAATGGTTGCCACAGTATAAGCAGAGTCCCGGGTTCTACTTCTAGCCTTTTCCCCAGAGGATAAATGAATAGTGCCAATTAGACATGTGCACACTGAAATATTTTGTTTCGGAATTTCATTTTCGTCCAAAAAATAAATTTATTTAGTTACTCCCGAAATTCATTTTTATTTATTTCGTTTTTCGTTAAAAATTGCATTCGTCTGAAAATCCAAATTGAGGTGGAATCTGTCATTGAAGGCTTATGGTGTCTGTCGAATGTTCAAAGAAGATTCGACGGAGCAGCTAAACTGTACGACACCGTATAGTTTACCTGCTCCGTCGAATCTTCTTAGAACTTTCAACAGACACCATAAGCCAAAGTACGTGTGTACTTAGTTCTAGCTATTTTACTGCTCCTCCTCTTTGGTTACAATCAGCCAATAACATTCATCATCATCATTATTTTTATTTATCTTTTCTCCCCTACGTCGAATCATTTCTCCCCTACGTCGAATCATTTCTCCCCTACGTCGAATCTTTCTCCCCTACGTCGAATCTTTCTCCCCTACGTCGAATCTTTTCTCTCTATGTAGAATAATCTTGGACTAATAGAGTTAAGGTTAGGCACATTCGACCACAGGTTTGATGGACACAGATTGTTATTGTCATCATCATGTTGAATCTCCTATCTATATCGAACTGTTGTAGCAACGAAAACGAAAATAAAGCATTTGTTTATGTCGGATCTTTCGTTTTTCGGATTCTGCAGTTTCGTTATCGTTTGTTAAAACGATAACGAAAATACCTGAAATTCGGACGAAAATGCATTTGGACGAAAACGAATGCACATGTCTAGTGCCAATTTGCATGGGCTCCTTCTGGATAGGTTAAGAGTACCCAGGAAGGGCTAATGGGGAAGTGGCAGGTAGAGGGCAATGGGGCAAGGGAACAAACCTCTCTGCACGCCTTTCCCGTAAACACTTGTCTATATGGATGGATAGTTACATGGCTTCCTTCAACAAATTTGGTTCAGGGTAGTGTACTGGGGATGAGCCTGAACACCTCCATTCGTTTCACACCAGAACTTGTGAATAGGCAAAAAAATTGTGCGAACACGAACATGAAAAATCAAAAGTGCTAATTTTAAAGACTTATATTCAAGGTATTGCCATAATACCTGCCCCAGGTGACATGTATCAATGTAAAAAAAAAGTTTTAAAAACTGCCGTTTTTTCAGGAGCAGTGATTTTAATAATGCTTAAAGTGAAACAATAAAAATTAAATATTCCTTTAAATATTGTGCCTGGGGGGTGTCCTTAGTCCGCCTGTAAAGTAACGCATCTTTCCCGTGTTTAGAACAGTACCACAGCAAAATTACATTTCTAAAGGAAAAAATGTAATTCAAAACTGCTTGCGGCTGTAATGTATTGTCGGGTCCTGCAATATAGATAAAAATCATTGAATCATGCTTTAAAAATCATAGGTTCCCCCTCCCCAGTCCATTACCAGGCTGTTTGGGTCTGGTATGAATATTAAGGGAAAAAATGGCATGGGGGTCCTCCCCAAAATCCTGAAGGGCCTGGTATGGATTCTAAGTGGAGCCCCACGCCAAAGTAAAAAAAAATGGCGTGGGGTCCCCCTCAAAATCCATTACAGACCCTTATCTAAGCATGCAACTGGCAGGCCGCAGGAAAGGGGGGGACGAGAGAGCGCCCCCCCCCCACCCCTCCTGAACCGTACCAGGCCACATGCCCTCAACATGGGGAAGGTGTTTTGAGGTCCCCCAAAACACCTTGTCCCAATGTTGATGGGGACAAGGGCCTCTTCTCCACAACCCTTGCCTGGTGGTTGTGGGGGTCTGGAAGCCCCCTTAACCTCCAGATCCCAGCCCCCTCTATGTGAAGGGGTATCGGTATGTTGTGCCCCTACACATTCACCAAAAAAAAAGTGTCAAAAAAAGTAAAAATGACAGCAGACAGTTTTTGACAATTCCTTTATTAAAAAAAAAAGTACCGCAATGTAAATCCATCTTCCACCACAGCGCCGACGACCCGAGAAAAAAAATGGAAAAACTCTGCCTCAATGGGAGGCATCCCGCGACTGCAGCCTTTTTGCACTAGCAGCTCTTATAAATGACAGCTGTTATATAGCTGAGGGTGGGGACACCCAGTGATGTAAATGGGTGTCTCCGCCCCCTTCTGACATCATGTGATGTCACGTACGTCAGAGGGGATGGGGTCACCCATTTACGTCACCGGGTGGCCCTGCCCTCAGCTATATAACAGCTGTCATCACAAAAAGCCTGCAATCATGGGGACGCCTCCCATTGAGGCAGAGTTTTTCCGTTTTTTTTTCTCGGTCCATCAGTGCTGTGATCGAAGATAAATGGACACGTCAGGGCATTTTTTTTTTAATAAAGGACTTGTCCAAAACTGTCTCCTATCATTTTTACTTTTTGACACTTTTTTGGGTGAATGTGTAGGGATACCGTACCATTCCACATGCCCTCAACATGGGGAAGGTGTTTTGGGGTCCCCCCAAAACACCTTGTCCAAATGTTGATGGGGACAAGGGCCTCTTCTCCAGAACCCTTGCCTGGTGGTTGTGGGGGTCTGTGGGCGGGGGGCTTATCGGAATCTTTAACAAGGGGACCGCCAAATCCAGGCCCACCTCTATGTGAATGGGTATCGGGTACATTGTGCCCCTACACATTCACCAAAAAAAGTGTCAAAAAAGTAAAAATGACAGCAGACAGCTTTTGACAATTCCTTTATTAGAAAAAAATTTGCCCGCACTGTAAATCCATCTTCGATCACAGCGCTGATGACCCGAAAAAAAAAAACAGAAAAACTCTGCCTCTATGGGAGGCACCCCATGACTGCAGCCTTTTTGCACTGACAGCTCTTATATAGCTGAGGGTGAGGCCACCCAGTGATGTAAGTGGGTGACTCCACCCCCTTTTGACATCATGTGATGTCACGTAACATCAGAGTGGATGGGGTCATCCGTTTACGTCACCGGGTGGCCCTGCCCTCAGCTATATAACAGCTGTCATCACAAAAAGCCTGCAATCACGGGGATGCCTCCCATTGAGGCAGAGTTTTTACGTTTATTTTCCTCGGTCCATCGGCGCTGTAAACAAAGATCATTGGACATGTCAGGGCATATTTTTTGGACTTGTTCAAAACTGTCTCCTGTCATTTTTACTTTTTTGACACTTTTTTAGGTGAATGTGTAGGGGTACAATGTGGGGGGGTCCCGGGATCTGTTAAAGGGGGCTTCCAGATTCCGATAAGCTCTCTGCCTGCAGACCCCCACAACCACCAGCAAGGGTTGTGGGGATGAGGCCCTTGTCCCCATCAACATGGGGACAAGGTGTTTTAGGGTGAACCCTAAAACACCCTCCCCGTGTTGAGGGCATGTGGCCTGGTACAGTTCAGGAGGGGGAGCAGCGCTCTCTCGCCCCTCCTTTTTCCTGCAGCCTGCCAGGTTGCATACTCGAATAAGGGTCTGGTATGGATTTTGGGGGGACCCCAGGCCATTTTTTAAAAATCTTGCCGTGGGGTTCCCATTAATATCCATACCAGACCTGAAGGGCCTGGTATGGATTTTAGGGGGGACCCCCCACACCATTTTTTTTTTTATTTTTGTACAAGGTTCTCCTTACTATCCATACTAGACCCAAAGGGCCTGGTAATGGACTGGGGGGAACCTATGCTTTTTTTTCAATGATTTTTATCTATATTGCCGGGATCTGGCAATACATTACAGCCGCAAGCAGTTTTAGATTACATTTTTTCCTTTACAAATGTCATTTTGCTCTTCTCATTCATAAAACTATGTAAGGCCACCGTGTAAGCAGCCTTACATAGTGTGGGGCGTGGACTTAGCCCCCTGAGCCATGATTGGCCAAAGGCATCCTGCCTTTGGCCAATCATGGCTCTCACAGCAGAGCGTGCTGTGATTGGCCAAAGCATGCAGTTCAGGTGCATGTTTTGGCCAATCAGCAGGCGTCAATGCACTGCACTACAAGTTGGAAAACATATGGGGTTCACCAGAAAATCAGGTGGGTTAAACTTGGGCTCTGGTTCCTGCGTTACTGCTGGAGGTGTGTTTACACGCATAGACAGTTCCTAGACTTGGTGTGTCAGTTTACAAGTCTACTCAGCAAATAAATTAGCCTGTTTAGAGTCCATCTTGACAGAAAAATGTTCTTGTTATAGGCTTGTGATAATGTCACGTTTACCCCTAATGCAGGTGGTCAGACACCATAGCTAGCTTCTATGTTCTTTGCCTATAGCAGCCCCCTTTCTCATAGTGCCTGGACACCATGCCGGGGCATGTGAGAACTGAGCAGAGCAAACGGATACTTGCGGTTGGCAAACAGGCAGAGTAGTTCAATGACATTCTAGGTACGAGGCAGGCAAGGTTCACAATAGTTGGGGTTAATCCTTAGTCAAAAGGCAGGCAGAGTTCAAAGAATAGTCAATATCTGATCCAAGGTCATAAATAGGGGAATCCAAACAGCAAAGCAGGACAGACAGACAAGGGCGTGCACATATTACACATGCTATCACAGGCATGACACTGCAGGCTTGGTTGGCTTAAATCAGGTTTGGTCTCCACCCAGAGACTGGCCACATTAATCACCTTGCAGGTAGACAGACAGACAAGGAGAATGCCACAGCCAAAGCCAGGATACTGGAACCAAAAGCTATGATGGAGCAGGATCACACACACTCCTGACAGACAAAGAACGAGACTTTTCTGTAAAATATCTCTCAACTGGCAGCTCACTAGATTTATCTGTAATAGAATATTTGTATCTGGCAATTTTTATTTGGCCTTCTCTGTTGTTTCACCAAAACAACACAAGCTGCAAGAAAAATTAAAAAATATATGATATAAGAGGTTTGGCAAGTGTAATAACTATTAACATTAATGTCATACCTATTAATACAGGCGCAGACCTGTAAATACAGAATAAGACTTGAAATAATGTTAGAGAGGCAATGATAAATCAGCTTACAGTGCTAAGAGGCAATGGGGCAGACCTTGAACCCAAGAGGGAAGGGGTATGCTGCTTGTTCAGATTCCATGGTGGGCCAATAAAAACTTGTTCTATTTGTTTGTTTGCACTCAGTAGTTCCCACTCTGTGCAGTCTATTAGGGGGTTATGGCCTCCCTGTATGATTGATCTTTTATTGTGTGTTTATTTCTGGCTCTGCACTCTGTGATTCCCCCTCTGTGCAGTCCATTAAAGAGAAATTACCTCCCTACATTATGGATCTCTCATTGTATACTCATGGTCTACAATTCCTGCCCCCTTGCTGGCCATGCCTGTAGTGGGAATATATTTGCATAGTTTTTATGGCACTATATGGTTTGAAGAAGAAGCTGCATGGCTTTGGAATGCATAACCATGCCCCTTTACTTTCTGTTCCTCTCACACTGATGTCACTTCCGGTTCAGTGCCCGTGTGTTCTAGCATGGTTCTCAGCATTACCTGGCTTGTCATACAGTGGCATCTGATCCTGCTGGTGGCCACCGCAGCATCTTTGCTGACCTAAGGAGAGAAGTGATCTATATCATGGAGACATGCTTTGTTTTCACATCTAAAGTTTGAGTTGCTAATTGTCTTTCAAAAAAAAGAAAATGCTCATACTACTGCACTCAATCTGGTGTCCTCTGCCATTCATTGACCTTAGAAACTTCCAAGAAACAGAGGGAGTGTGGAAGCCTTCTAATAGTTGCATATCAGCAACAAAGAGAAGGTAAAAAGAATAGAGCAGTAAGGAAAAAGAAAGGAAGTCAGACATGAGAAAGAGGTTAGGAAAAAAAGAACAACAGGGTTACAGGAAAAAGGGAGGGAAGAGGTAAGGGAGCAACCCAAACAATTCTCTTAAAAAAGTCGCTATAAAATTAAATAGGGTTGATCCAATTAACAAATGTTCCATGCTCAACTGTGATATGATGGGTGTTAATCATCCAGTAATTCTGAATGTATAAAATGCAAGTAGGTATCCTTATTGCTGAGGTAAAAATAAAGAGGTTGACGTACCACTGTGCATGGTAGCTAGGGATGGGCTTTATGTTCGGGTCGAACAAAAGTTCGACTCGAACATTGGCTGTTCACCCGTTCTCCACATAGCGAACAATTTGGGGTGTTCACGGCAAATTCGAAAGCCGAGGAACACCCTTTAAAAGTCTATGGGAGAAATCAAAAGTGCTAATTTTAAAGGTTAATATGCAAGTTATTGTCATAAAAAGTGTGTGGGGACCTGGGTCCTGCCCCAGTATCAAAAAGAAAAACGTGACAAGCACAAAGGAACTCTTCTATGAGGACAATTCAGTGATATAGGTACAAATCTTTATTGAAGACTATCCAAAAGTAAAATTCCATAAATAAATGACTGTTAAACTACAACTCTATTCCCAGTACACATTAAAAGACCTAAAGTCTGGAGGAGGAAAGGTGGCCACCATTTTCTAAATCACCTCATACAACTCTCATTCTCACACACTCACATACACCAATAGATATTGATTGGTCATACAATCTGTTTGGATTGAAGGTGAAGTCATCAGGTGATCAATGGAAATTAGTCAATCATGATAACTGGCATAGTCTTCTAGTGACTGGTATATCCGATCACCAATAGTTTAACCACAGATGTAACAATCTTATAAATATTGTAAAGTGCAGGTGTGGTGTAGCATTTCCTTTTCTTTTCAGTAATACCAGCTTGTGACAATTGCAGCCTCCGTTTCACACTGTGAATATTGTCTATTCAGAATGATTCAGTAGTAAATAGCACAGTCACTGAAACATGACAGCTAGACGATACAAAATGAAATTGAAACTGACTTTACCATATGCTGGAGTTGAACGGCAAGCAGTGTGTCATGAGAAGCAGTGGGGGAATCCGAGTACAGGAACCAAATTTCAGAAGAGATCTGTGCGATCTGTTAGTAGCTGTCTCTGATGCTGGAAACAGGGATCCCACTTGCTAGACACAGTGCAGCTTCCTGCTTTCACGATGCTTGCTGTAGTCAGCTGTTTGTGTAGATTCAAGTCCGTGTCAGTAATACACTTATGCCGCATACACACGGTCGGACTTTCTAGAAAGCTAGGTCCGACGTACTTGCCGCCAGACTTCCGGCGGACTACCGCCGGACTTTCTGAACGGCCGGACTTGCCTACACACGGCCGGACTTTCCGGAATCCGGTCTTCCCGACGGACTTCCGCCGGACTTTCAGAATGAACGGACTTTCCCACACACGGACAAGTCCGTACATTTTGAACGTGACTTGGGTACGACGGGACTAGAAAAGGAATTCAATCTCGCCGCTTTTTTTGGCGAGATTGAAACCTTGCGAGCCCCGTCGCAGGCCCTTAGGTCTGGTACGGAACTTTAAGGGGAACCCCCTACGCCGAAAAACCGGCGTGGGGGTCCCCCCAAAATCCATACCAGACCCCGATCCGAGCACGCAGCCCGGCCGGTCAGGAAAGGGGGTGGGGACGAACGAGCGCCCCCCCCCTCCTGAACCGTACCAGGCCGCATGCCCTCAACATGGGGGGGTGCTTTGGGGGAGGGGGCGCCTTGCGGTGCCCCCCCACCACAAAGCACCTTGTCCCCATGTTGATGAGGACAAGGGCCTCTTCCCGACAACCCTGGCCGTTGGTTGTCGGGGTCTGCGGGCAGGGGGCTTATCGGAATCCGGGAGCCCCCTATAATAAGAGGGCCCCCAGATCCCGGCCCCCCCACCCTATGTGAATGAGTATGGGGTACATGGTACCCCTACCCATTCACCTAGGTAAAAAGTGTCAATAATAAAACACAACACAGGTTTTTAAAATAATTTATTAAACAGCTCCGGGGGGGTCTTCTTCCGTCTTCGGGGGTCCCTCTGGTTCATCTTCTCCCGGCGTCCGGTTGGTTCTTCTCCGCTCTCCGGCCTCTTCTCCCGGTGTCCCAGGTCTTCGGCCGGCCCCTCCGCTGTCTTCAGGTAGCTCTATTGCCAGCGGAGGTCCGGACTTCTGGGCTTCTTGGCTTCTTGGCTTCTTGTGTTCTCTTCTCTTCTCTTCCCCCAGATGTTGACACGACGCTCTCTCCGGCTGGACTGGTCTCTGAGGGCTGCGTTGTGACTTATATAGGTGGAGACCCCGCCCCCATATGATGTCACAGTCCCTGGGCATGCTGGGACTGTGACGTTTTAGGGGGCGTGGTCGACCACGCCCCCTAAAACGTCACAGTCCCAGCATGCCCAGGGACTGTGACATCATATGGGGGCGGGGTCTCCGCCTATATAAGTCACAACGCAGCCCTCAGAGACCAGTCCAGCCGGAGAGAGCGTCGTGTCAACATCTGGGGGAAGAGAAGAGAACACAAGAAGCCAAGAAGCCCAGAAGTCCGGACCTCCGCTGGCAATAGAGCTACCTGAAGACAGCGGAGGGGCCGGCCGAAGACCTGGGACACCGGGAGAAGAGGCCGGAGAGCGGAGAAGAACCAACCGGACGCCGGGAGAAGATGAACCAGAGGGACCCCCAAAGACGGAAGAAGACCCCCCCCCGGAGCTGTTTAATAAATTATTTTAAAAACCTGTGTTGTGTTTTATTATTGACACTTTTTACCTAGGTGAATGGGTAGGGGTACCATGTACCCCATACTCATTCACATAGGGTGGGGGGGGCCGGGATCTGAGGGCCCTCTTATTATAGGGGGCTCCCGGATTCCGATAAGCCCCCCCGCCCGCAGACCCCGACAACCAACGGCCAGGGTTGTCGGGAAGAGGCCCTTGTCCTCATCAACATGGGGACAAGGTGCTTTGTGGTGGGGGGGCACCGCAAGGCGCCCCCTCCCCCAAAGCACCCCCCCATGTTGAGGGCATGCGGCCTGGTACGGTTCAGGAGGGGGGGGGGCGCTCGTTCGTCCCCACCCCCTTTCCTGACCGGTCGGGCTGCGTACTCGGATCGGGGTCTGGTATGGATTTTGGGGGGACCCCCACGCCGGTTTTTCGGCGTAGGGGGTTCTCCTTAAAGTTCCATACCAGACCTAAGGGCCTGGGATGCCCCCCGCGCTCGCCGCAATGGGAAAATTAGTTTTTCCTATTGCAGCGAGCGCGAGATGCAGCAACCTGCTCCTCCGTCGTATCTGGTCCTTCGGACTAGCATACAGACGAACGGGCTTTCCGTCAGGAACTGAGTCCGGCGGAGGTACGACGTAAAGATTTGAAGCAGGCTTCAAATCTAAAGTACGTCGGATTTCCGCCCGAAACGGTCCGTCGGAAGTCCGATGGAGACCACACATGGTCGGATTGTCCGCCGGACTTGGTCCGGCGGCGTCCGTCGGACTTTTGCAGGTGAAAAGTCCGACCGTGTGTACGCGGCATTAGAGTATCCGCTGTCTGGGCTGCAGATGTCAGGCTCTGATGCTGGCATTTAGTCAGAGGGAAGCGAAGAGGTTTAGAGGCATTTCAGTAGGTGAATATAGGTGGTCATCCATGGATCCTCCTCACAGATACCAGATACAGATGCTTACATGTTTCGCTAATTAATTAGCTTCCTCAGAGCATGCGCATTAGTGTGTCAGCCAGGTTTAAATCTTCATCTCAATCAGGTGTCAATTAATTACAGCAGGTTAACAACACACTATTCTTTAATCACTCCTGGTATCATTCACCCACACACACACACATACATCGTGCAGAGGAGCACTCAGAGTTAACCCTATATAAACCTCCGATCATCTCAAGGCTCAGTCATAAATGAGATTGCGCTTTCTGTTTACGAGACTAACAAGAGCCCGGGTAAAGTGAAACCCCTTAATTGTAGAAAGGTTTAGAAACAAAGTTATTACATTACAAAGTCAGCTACAGTTCCATTAGTTGCCCAAAATAACAAAGTAGCAATTTCATAAGCCAATATAGCTCATGTTCGCATGTCATTCCTATAGATATACATATGACACATCATTGCTGGTTTAGTTGGATACTATTGTGGATATTATAAATAACAGGAGTAGCTCAAAAACGTGAATAGGGAGATCTCGTATACAGAGTTAAGCAAAATATCAGCATGATGTGAAGATTTAGACAGCATATCCCTGGTCATGTTTATTACCCACAAATGTACCTTATTTACCTAGTGATCAGAAAAACTACTACCCCAGCCCCAATACATGAAGAATTCCTCTTGATGTCAGCAGGTCTAATAATAAAGGGGCATTTACTCAATATGGGGCATCTCTTATTGTTCCAAAAAAAACGATAAGTTACATTCATTGTTCAAGCCTAATGGCTGCATACTTCTTAACATGAATATCCACATCTTTTCCTTTTGATATAGCACTTTGTCAAAATCCCCTCTCCTCGGGGGCAAGTTTAATTTGTAGATTCCTTTGCATTTGAGACCTCTAGGGTCGCCATCATGTTTCCCCAAAAAATGTAACGATAGTGGTCTGTCATCATCCTTGTTTAGTATACTCTGGACATGTTCGCCAACTCTGACCTTGAGCTGTCTTTTGGTCTTGCCCACGTAGATAAGACCACATGGGCACGTTAGCATATATATGACTCTTGTTGACCGGCAGTTAATAAAATGGTGAATTTTATATTGTTTTGTGCCGTCAGAGCTGGCGAACACGTCTGTCTTGTCCACAAATTTGCAGATATGACATCTGCCACATTGGAACATACCCTTTAAGGGGGGAAGGCTAGTAAGCCAATTTCGTCTATTGGGTCTCGTGTATTCCGAGTGGACCAAGTTATCTCTTAAATTTGTAGCTCTTCTAGCTGTGAGAAGAGGTCTATTGCCAACTATCCTGCCAAGGATGGGGGATTCGACTAGGATATGCCAGTGGCGATTCAGTATTTTTTTGACTTGCCCCCATTGAGCCCCAAATTTTGTAATGATCCTTATTGGGGGAGGGGGGGTGACTTCGTCTAGATGTTGGGCCATCTTGTTTTTAGAGAGTAAAGACGAACGTTCAGCGAGATGCGCTCGTTTTTTGGCTTTTCTAATGCAACCATGCGAATACCCTCGCTCACGGAACCGCCCATATAGTTCACGGGATTCCAAGAGGTATTCATTATCCTCTGAACAGTTTCGTCTGGTGCGCAAAAACTGTCCCACTGGGATTCCATGAATGAGGGACCTCGGATGGTGGCTAGTGGCAAGAAGCAGGGCATTAGCTGCCGTGTCTTTTCTGTACGTTTTAGTAGATATTTGGCCATTCTTGATCTGGATAGTAAGATCAAGAAATGGCAGGGAAGATAAATCAAATGAGTAGGTAAGTTTTATATTCTTATTGTTTAGGTTCAATTCATCAATAAAGGCTTGTAATTCGAGGGGCGTACCCCCCCACAGCATTATCACATCATCGATGTACCTCAGCCACAGCGAACAGTGGCTGAGGTACATCGACGAGGGATAAACACACTCCAGCTCCCACAGCCCTAGATGTAGACATGCATATGCTGGGGCCCATGGGGCCCCCATGGAGGTACCTCTTACTTGTCTATAGTATTGGTTGAGAAACTGAAAGCAATTATTATCCAACATAAATAGCAGCAGATCTACAATGAACTCATTCTGTGCAGCTAATTGTGGAAATTTGGAATCAAAAAAGTGCTGTACCGCTTGTATGCCGCATTCATGCGGGATTGACGTGTACAAGGATTCTACGTCAATCCCCACCAATAGGGTGTCTGTTGGCACTTTTATTCCATCTATTTTCCTATGGACGTCGCGTGTGTCCTGCACATATGAGGGGAGCTCACCCACTAGTTCCTTTATCATTGCGTCAACGAATTTGCCCACTCTCTCCAGTGGTCCTTTAATTGCGGACACAATAGGTCTTCCTGGAGGGTTGGTAATCAATTTATGGAGTTTGGGTAGGATATAAAAGGTAGGCGTGTTAAATTCGTTGACGCAAAGAACTTTGTCTCTTTGCTGGAGAGAAGATTGCTATCGCATGCCATCCTGAGTTTGAAGTTTAAGGCATCTATGATTTCAGGAAAAGGATTGTATGATAGTTTTTTGTACGTATTTTCATCTTTTAAAAGGCGCATGGTTTCCCTTTCATACAGGTCCTGCGAAAGTAGTACTATATTTCCGCCTTTGTCACTGCTTTTTATAATGACCTCCTTGGCCTCCTTAAGCTCTTTAAGGGCTTTTCTCTCCTCCGGTCTTAGATTATCTATTCCACGGTAATTCCAATCAAGCGTGGACAAATCCCTTTGGACTTGTTCCAAAAATGATTGAATCTGCTTGTGTTTCGAGAGGGGGGGCATTTTGAGTGACCTGATGGTTAAATTTGAGGGGCGCAGTGGTTTAGGCGAAGGACTCTTTATTTCTTCGTCAAGGTTTGAATTCTCACTCTCTTCCAGCAGGGATACTAGTATCTCTAAAGCTTCCCTTTCTTCCTTGGTTTTTTCATCAATGGGATTCACATCCCAATGATCGGAATGCCAGTATCTAAAAATAACCTTACGTAGAAATAGGTTTATATCTTTAAACACCTCAAATTCACTCATTGAGCTTGTAGGTGAAAAAGACAATCCTTTTTGTAATAGTGATATGTGGTGTTGGTTGAGGGGAAAATCTGATAAATTAACTACTTTCCTATCCTGCATAGCCATTTCGTGTATGTTGTGTCTGTCTTTCATATTCCCTTCATTCATTAAGTTCTCCGTGAGCCCGATCTTAGTTCCCTCTGACTTCCCTTTGTGTCTCTTTCTCTTCCTTGACTTCCGTTTTTGCCCTGGGGGGGGAATTTGCCTGTTTTCACTTGACCCTTTCTGGGATTTAAGCTGTTTGGTGGATCCCCCTCTATGTCTAAAAAAGCCACTGTCTTTTCAGAGGATCCTGTTTCGCTATCTGTAGAGGAATATCTGGATTGTGCTACCTTAGATCTATCTCTGCGATTTCGCCTACGAGATCTACTCCTACCCCTTGGTACAGTGGGGTCAAATATATCCCCACTGTCCCAATCCTGTAGGTTTTGTTTAAATTTTTCCTGTTTTGTGGACTTCAATAGCTTTTGTGTTTTTTCTACCTCTTTCTTTAGAAGTTCATTAGTTTCAATGAATAGCGGATCCGCTTTGTAGGGTTCAAGCGATTGAACACTTATGTCAATTTCTTTGCTAATCTCCTCTAATTGTAACTGCTCTTCATCCACTATCATTTTAAGAATAGCTAGGCCACGCTCCAGACAGCTTTGTTTCCAAAGTTGGAGGAATCTGGGAGTATGCAGATGTCCTGCTGGGGTTACTCTTTCCCTCAATCCTCTTGGAATTATCCTGTGTTCAATATGCGATTTCAGTGAGGAGATGTCCCACTTCCTGCCCCAGTATCAATGCAAAAAAAGTTTTTAAAACGGCTGTTTTTTCGGGAGCAGTGAATTTAATAATGCTTAAAGTGAAACAATAAAAGTGTAATATTCCTTTAAATTTCATACCTGGGGATGTTTATAGTATGCCTGTACAGTGGTGCATGTTTCCTATGTTTAGAACAGTCTGACAGCAAAATGACATTTCTAAAGGAAAAAAAGTTGTTTAAAACTACTTGCGGCTATAATGAATTGTTGGTCCGGCAATACACATAAATGTTCATTGATAAAAATGGCATGGGATTCCCCCACAGGGGAACCCCCAACTAGAATTAAAAAAAAAAAATGCGTGGGGGTCCCCCCAAAAATCCATACCAGACCCTTATCCGAGCACGCAACCTGGCAGGCCGCAGGAAAAGAGGGGGAGACAAGAGAGCAGCCCCCCTCCTGAACCATAGCAGGCCACATGCCCTCAACATTGGGAGGGTACTTTGGGGTAGACCCCCCAAAGCACCTTGTTCCCATGTTGATGGGGAGAAGGGCCTCATCCCCACAACCCTTGCCCAGTGGTTGTGGGGGTCTGCGGGCGGGGGGCTTATCAGAATCTGGAAGCCCCCATTAACAAGGGGACCCCCAGATCCCGCCCCTCATGTGAATTGGTAATGGGGTACAAATGTACCCCTACCATTTCACAAAAAAAGTGTTAAAAATGTTAAAAAAAGACAGTAGATGGTTTTTGACAATTCCTTTATTAGTGTCTTCTTCTTTCCCCGCTTCTTCTTCCATCTTCTTCTGGGCTTCCTGAGGTGTTCTTCTTCTTCCTCCATCTTGTTCTTCCCCCACTTCTTCCTCTATCTTCCTCCACGTCTTCCTCCGGTCTTCTCGTCTGGCATCTTCCTCTTCTCCGCTTCGTCCTCAGAATGATCCGCCTCATTGGGAGTCTCCCACTGTGTGACGCTTCTGTTCAGGTGACAGCTCTTATATAACGGAGGACGGGGCCACCCGGTGCCCCCGCCCCCTCTGACGCACAGGGACTTCAGAGGGGGCGGGGTCACCCATTTACGTAAACGGGAGACCCCGGGGGGTCCCCCTCAAAATCCATACCAGACCCTTATCTGAGCACTCAACCTGGCAAGTCACAGGAATAGAGGGGGGACGAGAGAGCACCCCCCTCCTGAACTGTACCAGGCCACATGCCCTCAACATTGGGAGGGTGCTTTGAGGTAGCAAAGCACCTTGTCCCCATGTTGATGGGGAGAAGGGCCTCATTCCCACAAACCTTGCCTGGTGGTTGTGGGAGTCTGCGGGCGGGGGGGCTTATTGGAATCTGGAAGCCCCCTTTAATAAGGGGGCCCCTAGATCCCACCCCCCCACGTGAATTGGTAATGGGGTACAAATGTACCCCTACCATTTCACAAAAAAAGTGTCAAAAAAGTTAAAGAACACAAGAGACGGTTTTTGACAAGTCCTTTATTAATTTCTTCTTCTTTCGGCTTCTTCTTCCATATTCTTTCTTCTGGTGTTCTTTTGGTGTTCTTCTTCTTCCTCCATCTTCTTCTTCATCATCTTCTTCTTTTCCATCTTCTTCTTCCTCCGCTCTTCTCGTCCCACATCTTCCTCCAGGCTTCTTCTCCGCTCCGTCCGCACGATCCGCCTCAGTGGGAGTCTTCAGCCGTGTGAAGACTCTTCTCTTCTTAAGAGAAGTTGACCTCACAAGGTCTGTTTGTTTGAGAGAAGTCACGTGTCAAAATCAACACTTGGCTGTTTTCTTAATCTGCGGAGCCACGGAGAAACTTGGTATTTTAAACTAGAGCTTGTGGTTATTGTCTCATCATCTGTATTACCCATATTGTTGATATTTGGATTTATTTTCTCACTGGGATGAAAAAAATATGTGCATTTTACTTGACACTTAATTAAAGCCAAACTCACTTTTCATCTAAAAATCATCAAAATGAATGTAGAATGCAAAGACAGGAAAATGATTCTTATTGAAAAAGGCAAAATGAATGCAGTGCAAATTAAAATGTCAGTGTATGGAAACTGTGACTGTGTTTATTTGAGAATTCATTTCTCTAAAGGTGTATAGTACTGTTGTTTTACTGTTCCTTCTGAAATGTATTTTTATTATTACTACTAATACTACTACTACTACTACTACTACTACTACCACCACTACTACTACTACTAAAACAATAGCTTGGGTAAGGCAAGGAAAAAGACAGAAATATTACAGGACAAGAAAAAAGGAAATCTGTTGGGCGTTGCAGATTTCTCACTGAAGTAGCATGGTCTTGAGCTAAGGAACAAGCATGTGCATTGTAGGTGTTCTAATACCTGATAAAGTCATGGGTTTTCCAAATAAATAATTCATTAAACAGTAAAGCAAGAATAGTAATGACAGAACTGATGCAAGCTATTCACTCCATTGTTTGTCCTGGTAGGTTTCTTTAGATAGGGCAAAGAAAGATCAATATGCGCATTTCAGTGACTAAACAGCTATTCAGAATTCAAAATTTACTGATGAGAGCTGAAATATGTTTTTTTGAATAATAGTACCTTGTACATTTCCACTTGTTATCATGATTATTGAATAGACCACGATTATTTTAATTATTATTAATGTTAAACTCTTATTGACCACCCCACGCAGATATACTGGCTGGCCCTCCTGAGCAAAATCACGTACCTGTACATTATTTTGTACACTGGGTCTAGGGCATGTGCTCGCGCTGCCAGCGACCTAATCACGCTCATGCTGCCAGCGACCTGCTCCCACAGCTGGAGCCAATCATCTGGGTCCAGCGGACACGATGTCCACCGGACTCGCTGATCATTCTCTGGAGAAGCAGAACAGCAGTCTGCCTATGTAAACAAGGCAGATCGCCATTCTTTAAGCAGAAAAACAGATCTCTGTCTTCCCCCAGTCAATGCACACAGTTAGAAAGCACTCTTTAGTGTTGTAATATGTTAGCCGATTTATGTAGGATATTATATTATTATATACTGTATATGTACACATACAGTACATTATTGACATATTGACCAGGCCAGAATTCGGTTGATAATGGTTGAGTTGTCCAAGCCAGGGTCACGGCACCATGTAGTGATATAGTGAGTCATTTCCCACAGCAATCGGTTCTTCCAGAGAATGCATTTATTGACTTCCAACACAGATGAACAAAGTTCACAAAATCCTTGCAACAGATGACAAAATCAATCTTTCAGAGTCCCATTTGTCCTAGATTATATCTAGACCTGTGGCCCTCATCTTCATGGAGAATGAAAAGACTGACTGCCAGCTAGAATCGTCCCCCTGAAATACTAGTCTGACACTGGGGGGTTTCTGCTAGGTCAACCCAAAATACTTTTTGATCATATTTTTAATCGGGATGAAAAAACTCTACTTGTAATGTACCCTTTGAAATTAGATTAACAGGCCATTCCTCACATTCCTAGGTAGACTTACATAAGTTTAACATATCAAAGGGTCATCAGCTGTCCTCTTGATATGTTAAAATTGAGTTGACCAACTCAACCATTATCAACTGAATTCTGGCCTGGTCAATATGTCAATATTGTATGTGTGTATATATATATATATATATATATATATATATATATATATATATATATATATATATATATATATATATATATTTTAATATAATATCCTACAAAAATTGGCCAACATATTACAACACCTAGGAGCACATTTAACCCTTTGATTGCCCCTGTTAACCCCTTCCCTGCTAGTGTCATTAGTTCAGTAACAGTGCATATTTTTAGCACTGATCATTGCATTGGTGTCACTGGTCCACAAAAGTGTCTGATTTGTTAACCGCAATGTCACAGTCCCACTAAAAATCACTGATCGATGCCTTTACTAGTAAAAAAAAAAAAAAAATCCATAAAAATATCCTATAGTTTGTAGATGCTTTAACTTTTGTGCAAACCAATCAATATACACTTAATGGGATTTTTTTACCAAAAATATATAGCAGAATACATATTGGCCTAAATTGATGAATACATTTGATTTTTTACATTTTTTTATTGGGTATGTTTTATAGCTTAAAATAATAAATATTTTATTTTTTCAAAATCGTCTGTCTTTTTTTTTTATAGCGCAAAAAAATAAAAACCGCATAGGTGATCAAATACCACCAAAAGAAAGCTCTTTTTTATGGGAAAAAAAGAACATAATTGTATTTGGGTACAGCATCACACTCCTGTGCTATTGTCAGTTAAAATAACGCAGTGCTATATTGTAAAAAATGGCCTGGTCATGAAGGGGGGTAAATCTTCCAGTGCTGAAGGGGTTAAAGTCCAACTTTAGGCACCATCATTTTCCAAAAAAAGGCAATGAAATGGCAAAGGTCTAGTTACCAGTATTGCCTCTGGTCTCCATGCTAATGATCTTTTTCCTATTACTGACTTACCATGCAATGCCTCCAGAAAGGAGAACAGTGAGCAACACAGTAGTGACATCACCCAATCTCCACATCCACTGAGACTAACTGTCAGAGGAAGATGTTGCTTCGATCTCACACAGCAGATTTAACATTTATGAGAATGAAGGCACTTTCACATACAAGGTAGTTGAGGCACGATTAACATTCTTGAGTTCAGGTTTACTTTAAAGTGCATTTAAAGTATATCTAAACCAAAAAGAAAAGAAATGCACTATACTGCAGCTTACTAGTCTCTTGTGTGGTATCTGTATTCATTTACTTTATTCAGGCTTCCCTTGTTTTATTTTCACCCGGTAATCCTGCAAATAACACTCTTCATATCCCTGTGTGGCTATATCAGTCCTCCACTGTATCTATAGAGAGAACCAGGGTCGTCATCATAGGATGCTCTCCTGATATGTACTACAAACAAGTATCTCTTCATCTCCATGACATGGGGAGGGTGATGGGAGGCAGAGCAATTGGTAGTTTACAAAAAGTGATAGAAAGATGGATAATCTTTGGTGCAGCAAAACAGAAAGTGACAAGAAAACTGCATTTCTGGCAAGATCAACAGGTATTTTCTGTCTTTGCTGACAGACTGTAGCTAACACATCTAAGGATTGTACGCTGAAATATATTGATTTTTTCAGTCTTGAGTTTGGTTATCCTTCAAGAAGTCTTGTTTTTCTCTTTTTCTTTTTTGCCACGTCTGTACAATAATGTAATGTAAGCATTCTTTAAAAGTATTAAAAAAGAAAATAGTTCTAGTCTTCCTGCTGTACTTCCAGTCCCCCCTTACTCCACTAACATCAATATAATTAATGTCATTGCTATAGTCATGTTTCTGCTTTTCTCTATGCTTAGCTGTTTGCAAAATGGATCCTGTGATAAAGTCATGGCCAAGGGTTTTGTGAATGTTCAAAAGTAGATGCAGGCATAGACAAATACACATCACTTTTTTGGAATGAATTGTGAAGGATAGGCTCCTATTTGCTAAAGGGGCTTTGATCTCTGCCAAATGTATTATGAGTAATCTACAACAGGTAAAGATATACTCCATCTTTATATATAAAACATTGACATGAAGTCAACCAGCAAATGTAACCAGCAGACTCCTGCCTTCATAAGGCTGACCGATAGAGTTCTTAGAGAGCAGATTTGATTTAATATTGTTTCTACATATGTTCCAAGATAGATGTTCTCAAATATTACACGTGGGGACCACACTACACAGAGGGGCCTTGATGAGGCAGTTTAGCTTCGGCATATACTGTATATTTTCAAATGTGTGCAACTAAAACCTCTGTTTTTAATGCAGATGGTTGAAGCAGCTAAAAACATATTTTTATTTTTAAAAGACTATAAGTAAAGGATCAACCAGTTGAAAATATTAAACCACAGATTTTATTGAAAATTAACGATTACAAAATATTATGCCTTCACCAGTTCAAAAATTAGACAATGTTACCTTGGACAAGCCTCACATTATGCATTTATCCAGACAGGCATACTCCAAAGTAGCTGTAGTTCCTGAGTAGTAGGGGCTGGGGTGGGGGGCAAGGATTTCCACACTTCACAGGTATATAGTATTAGAATGCTGCTGTGTGACTGCAGGTGTCTATGGGTCAGCATATGTGAACGGCTTAGTTAGTGGTAGGAGCAGAAGATCCTGGAAGCTGCACATCAGAACAGGACCTGCTGTGTGTATACAAGTGGCAGTCTCAGCCTGGACCCTCGCCAGGCCACACCCCCAGCACGTTTCACACATATCTCTGCCCGCTGGAGCTTACTCATGAGGATGGGCTTAGTGGTAGGGACAATAGTAGCAATCTAGGTATAGTCAGTATAGAGTCTTAAATATGAAATAGCAGATCAGTGTATAGTGGGTAGTTATCTCGTCAACTCGTTATGTCTCCAGAGTCCTGGTTGTGGTCTGCTTTGTTGTATCCGACTTCAGTTTTCCCATAGATGTCTAATATACTACTGCCCTTATCCCGTGATGTAGATGGCACCCACAGGTTCATCTGCGCATGCTCGTATCGTAGGCTTGCAAGATGACATCACATGCCTGGTAAAGTCATGCTGACGCATTTTATTCACCAATCACATCAAACTTCTTCAGATCCATTTATTTGTTTATTTTCAGAAAAAGCTTTGGTTTTATATGTTCTAAAGATTGATCCTTTATGTGACTTCCTTGCAGACTTCTAGTCTTCATTTTTTTGTATTTGTGCCTGAGTCACCTGGATTGTACCTAGATATACAAAGTGGCCATATGGTAAACACAGCTGAGGCCACAAGTCTGTTGACACTTGTTATCCTCACTTCAACATACAGTAAATATGTCCCAGGGGATTTTATCCTTTTTGTTATTTCTTTTTTTGGCTAGCTGTTACCTGAGCTGGGAAATTTCTGTATTGTGTTTTCTCTGATATAAAATCACCACTGAGAAAATCTTAAATATCAGTACAACGGAAGTGCTGAATGCTAGTGCCAAAACTTGCACCAATCCAAACATGCATATAAACAGTATTTGAAAAGTGTTGGACCATATCATCCTCCGCTCCTTGTGGATCACAAGAATTTATATTAGTGACTGATTATACTGATTCCATTGGGACTTTCAAAGAATTCATAAATGTCATAGATGTATTAGAATGCTATGTAATGTTTGTGGTACAGCAGTCCTTTGTTAGTTATGTTGGTTCACCCACCATATAAATGTTCAATTGTAAAATCCTCTTGTGTACAAACAAGTAATAATACCAGTTACCTTTCTCACATGATGATTTTCCAATAGTGTATATGCAGCACAAATATGTCCTATCCTCTGACTGTGTGGGGCAAACTGACTTAGTCTCTGTACAATCCCATGCATCTGTTTCTTCCTGCTGAATTTCCAATTCAGCATTGAAGTTGGGAAGTTGTTTCTCCCAAGGACTTCAAAATTCTCAGGGAACCTGACCAGCAAGGGAATTCAAACGTCCACTAAACATTTTTAAACTCAGAGCCATTTGGCTATCCCTCTAACACTGGATGTCTTTAATGTGGCTTCAATGTGGCTTCAATCCTATGGCCCACATCAATCATCAAGGAGGCACAAACATCTGAACAGTTGAAAAGTAAGTGGAAAGGATTCTGACCTGGGCAGAGTGCCACAATCCAGCCCTGACCACAGTACATATTCCAGGCAGGAAATTTGGCAGGCTGACCTTTGTCACAGGTGGGGGGCATTGGATGTGGACCTGTTAGCATCCTGGTTCAACAACAAACTAAACAGGTTCATCAACAGGTCTAAAGATCCTCAAGCTTTCACTGTTTTGACAATTCATGCTTTTCCTTCACTGAAGCTCCTTCTTCAACATTTCCACAGGATAAAGTCAGAGGGCAATCCAGTGATTACTATGGCATCAAACTGGCCCAGGAAAGTTTGGTACTAGAATTTACTTCAGCTTCTGGCAGACTCCTTTTGGCCTCTTTTGGAAGTTAATTCTGGTTTGATCAACAATACTATCTTCAATGGCGTGGCGTGGCCATGGGCGCCAAATTTGCCCCTAGCCTCGCCAACTTATTTATGGCGAAGTGGGAGGAGGATGTTGTCTATGCCAATAGGAACCCTTCTCTCATTATGTGGGCCCGATATATAGACGACATCCTCCTCCTATGGAAGGGAAGTGCTGATTCACTGGATTCAAATGATAATGACCGTGGCATCTCCCTATCCCATACAGCCAGTAAATATAAAATTAACTTCTTGGACTTAGAAATCGAGATTTGTAATGGTGGTTTCCAGTTCCAGACACATTTTAAAGCCACAGACCGGAACAGCTTTATACCACCAGACAGCTGTCACCACAGGTCTTGGCTTGATTCAGTGCAACGCAGTCAATTCCTTAGACTACGTAGAAATTGTTCAAACACTGATATCTTTAAAGCACGTTTTTGCCTGATAGGGCGAAGGTCATCTTCAAGGGAGCCCCTACTCTACAGAGCAAAATTGCTCCCAATATCATTAATCCCCCATACGTCAGCCACTTTTCCATGAGATGGAAGGATTCTACTCATGTAGAAAATGCATTGTGTGCCAACACAATTCTGGCATTGGCAGGAAAACCGTGTCCTTTACCTCATCAGTCACCCACAAGAGATATTCCATTAAACGGTTCTGTACCTGTACCACCAGTTACATTGTTTATCTAATTACATGCCACTGTGGGAAACAATATGTTGGCCGCACCATTCGCTCTTTTGCTATAAGAGTAGCAGTACATATTGCCCTCATTAAGAACGGGGACACTAAGCACACCGTCCCCCGACACTATAAGTTACATCATAATCGTGTTATGGAGGGGACACAATTTGTTGTAATCGACAGGTATGTTCCTCTATGGAGGGGTGGTGCCATGACCAGGGGTGTATCTTGGTTGGAGACCTTCTGGATCCATGAGCTCCGCACTTTTTTTCCATTGGGTATCAATGTAGAATTAGAGGTCAATGCTTTTATCAATAAAGCTTGATGCCCCTTCATTTTTGTTCTCTCTCCTGTTTTAACTACAATTTGATTTCTATATATTATTTTTTCCATTATATATTTTTTCTATTAAATTTTTTCCACTTTATTGTCTGAAAGCCATATTATAAAGATATTCATAATGCTATATTGTACATGCATATTTTAATTGCACATTTTAGTGTACTGCATTCATTTTATATGTACATATAGTGAATATTATTTTTGTACTTTTTATTTATCATCATGGGAATCCACTCCATAATTGTGCACACTTATACAGTCTTTTCATTTTTTATTTTTTTGAGTTTTTTATGGCATCATATGTCACTGTTTTGTGACACCTCAGGTGTACATATACACGTTTATCGATTTATAACTGGTGTACATATAACAGGTGTACATATACACGTTTATCGATTTATAACCGTATTCCATATATATTTTTTAAATATCACGCATTCATTTCCATTTATTTTTCTATTTGGGGCCACTACATGCACTTCCCGGTCACCGTTTGCACTCCCGGGTATGTGAATTACGTTGCTGGGCAACAACGTCTTCAAGTTCCTGGTTTTGGTTGTTCCCTTAACAACGCACTGACATCATCCATCACGTACACGGACCACGGGTTTAACCTCGGGATGTTTGTTATTTTCCCCATTGAGGTCCGCTTTCATCATACGCATCATGCACGTCACGCGCATGCGCGGTATCATTTACATGCCTCATTGCGCGCGCACATCACTGCGCCGCCTCCGTTCTTTATGAACGGCTTCACTTGTTACTGTTATTATTATCCTGTATGTACTACACACTACATGCTCCCGCTAGCTTTTATCTGCTTATAATTTTGACTGTTTTGTGGCCATTTAACTACTTATTTTCTGGGCCCATATTGCAACCAAAGGGAGGCTTGGAACGCACGCCGGGCGGCCATCTTGGCCAGACACCAGAAGTGCAGTTTACATTCATGGAGCTGATTCCCATTAACACAGATGTACCCCCTATATATGCTTTGGTGGCTACAGTGTGGGGAACCCCCCAGACGACGTCTATGAAGACGAAACGCATCAGGTAGGACCCAACTGTCACCACGTTTTATTCACAGCGCTGTTTTTATATCGATTTACATGTGAGTGTATATCTTTTTATTTTTAATAAATTTTTTTCTTAAACGGATTCACACTATATGGCCATTCCTTTTTTTCCATTTTCTACCCACTCCTTTTGACCCTTTAACATCACTTCAAGGGAGATAAATATGTGTGGTCCATCCCACACACTCCTCTGGGTTCCTGCATTGCCTTGAGAGATACAACACGTGGGTCCATCCACCATCATCGCCTTCCCGGGTCATCCTTAGCCACTCACCACCTAAGCCTATCCGACCCAATCCGGCGTATGCCCCTTTGGGTCCACTCCATCCGGTAAGCCTCTTCACATTTGGTGGCGGTGTGTCTGTTTTCACGTCAGTTGATATACATCTTTGCTTGAAGTGGTTTTTTTGAAGAATCTCCACCCATGTATATACTGATGACGCTACACTTATTGTGTTTTTCTCTGTTTTGCTTTGTTGGTTGTGTTAGCTGCTTACCCCTCTTTTTCTTTTTACGGCAGTGCAGAATTGTTTTGTATATGGCCTCTTTTGGATTGCATTGACCTTCTGTTTCAAGACACTGAGCGACAGAGGCTTATTGGATTTGGTTATCCCAACACTTCTCTATGTAAGGAAGTAGATTTCTCACAAAATATACCATTGAACGTGGAAGGCTTACTTTGCAAAGAAAGCAAAGAAAGTGTCATCCTAGATCAGCCCTTAAATTTTCCACTCACCTACTCGCATTTTGCGATTGGAAAATGAGGGCTTGCGAGCTGGGCTGCCTGGGAGCGTGGGGAGGGAGCGAGCACCTCCAGTGGGTGGGGTTGATCGGGAGCCATTTTCCCAGTGATCGCCCCAGTGGAAGAGAGCATGGAAGAAGAGGAGAGCCACGGGGTCAACAAGCATGCTGTTACAACTTACATTGAAATTGCCTCCGCTCTGCTCGCTGTCACACACGACTCTGCCTCCTCCTAACCCAATGCCTGTAATAGACAGAATTCAGGTCCAATGCTGGGATGTGTTCTGTCTATCACAGGCGTGGGGTCAGGAGGAGATGGGGCTGAGTGTGTGACGTCGAGCAGAGTGGAGGCAATATCAATGTAAGCTGGAACAGAGTGCTATACCGCTCAGTGACCCCATGGCTCTCCTCTTCCTCTAGTCATGATCCGACCACCCTCTTTGTTCCTCCATCTTGGAGAGGCGGCAATGTTGGGCACAGGGAGGCTGCAATGGAGGCAAGGTGAGGTTGCAATGTTGGGCACAGTGAGGCTGCAATGGGGGCACAGTGAGGCTGCAATGTTGGGCACAGTGAGGCTGCAATGTTGGCACAGTGAGGCTGCAAGGGGCACAGTGAGGCTCCAATGTTCACATACTTGCTAAGTTTTACCAGTTGGATGTTCAAACTTCTGCTGATGTCAGCATTGGCTATAAGGTGCTACAAACAGCTGTTTAGTTATGGCCTTATACCCTTGTTTGTTTTGTTTGTGGACTTTTTGGCAGCTTGCTATCTATGCTGCCCACCCCTATTTTTTGTATTGCTTTTGGATGTCTCAATTGTCTAAGAAAATGCTTGTGTATTGTACTTTATGATCAAGGAAAAACTATTAATAATGTACCTGTAACATTAACTTCTTGGTACAGTACAGAACACAGGGTCCTCCCCTCTATCCTTATTGTTTGCTAAAAACCTGACAATAACACATATAACCCAGTCTTCAAAGAATATGTCCTGCAAAAAAAAAAAAAAAAATTATATATATATAATTTTTTTTTTTTTTTTTGCAGGACATATTCTTTGAAGACTGAGTTATATTTGTTATTGTCAGGTTTTTAGCAATTGGAAATTGGAAATTGAAATTGGAAAGCATTGCACTGTTTGCCGCCACCCCCCCCCCCCAAAAAAAAAACAAATTACCACCAGCCGCCACTGCAATCTACTACAGCAAAATTGACATTTGCAAAAAAAAATATATATATATATATATATATATATATATATATATATATATATATATATATATATATATATTTATTTTTTTGCAAATGTCAATTTTGCTGTAGTAGATTGCAGTGGCGGCTGGTGGTAATTTTTTTTTTTTGGGGGGGGGGGGGGGGTGGCGGCAAACAGTGCAATGCTTTCCAATTTCAGTTATTTTATTAGCTCAATATAGTTAAGGTAAACAGCTCAGCATAACACTAACTTCATGTGTGTCACCTAACTTTCTATGATTCTGGATTAATTTCAAATGCTTGCTCTTTAAACCTTATGAGGATTCAACGTTATTTTAATATCATTACTTACTAGAGATCTGACGTAGCATTTTGTTCACACAGCCTTTCCAGTTGAAAGCACATCCACAACACCAATTAAAGTAAGGAAATCCTGAGAGATAGGATTATAGGCATCTTGTCACAACAACTTAATCTAACATGCATTTATTCCTAATAAAAGAAAAAAGATATTGTAAAATGCCCTTACTACTGTTACCAAGTAATATCTTTTCAGTGGTATTAACAAACAACTTTTGAACATGAAATGTTTTGCAGGTATTTACCAGTAATACATTGTGGGTAGATTTAAGGCTTAAAGTGAAGCCATACTTTACCATAGTAGGCAAAGTAATAATTTCACTTGTATTCAGTCACAATATGCATGCCATACATGCCTTTCTAACATAACTACACTGCTCAGATCCACTGTCACAACTCCCAGAAAGTCCAGTATACTAAACATTGACAGGAAATGAGAAAGAGGTAAGAGAAGGTAAATATACTTAATAAGCCTATTATAAAATTAACTGGATAGCTTTCCTACTATGGAAAAATGTGATCATTTTGAAGAAGATCACCTGTGTTATTTAAAAGAAGAGTATATACATTTTCTTTAAATCATTGAGGGATGAAATCCCTAAATATTACCCGTAAATAGATTTGTCTTCTTTCCTTTCCAAAAAAACAGCAGCTATGCCTGACTTTTATAATCCTTTAAAAATAAGGCCCTGAAAGTTTAAAAGAAAAAGTAATAATAAAGTAAGTTGTCAGAAATTATACTTTTTCTGTCAATTATCATTAGTACCAATTTTTCTGTTAAGCTACTAAAGTTATTTTACAGAGTTCTTTATACTTTAAACATGCAATAGACTTGCACGGAAATAATTTTTTACATTTATTCTTTGACTACTTGCCGCCCACCCATCCACAAATGATGGCGGAGCAGTGCAGCTCTCGTTCTGGGACAGCAGGTGCGCTGCGTTCCTGGGACATGGGGCAACTCCGATCTCAGCAAAGAGCCACGGCCACAGCTCTTTACCCATGTGGTCAGCTGTGTCCAATCACATGTAAACAAGGAAGGGCACTCACTTGAGGTACCTGGCAATGGAGCGGAGACTCGAAGTGGCTCACAATCGGAGGCAGACCACACCGTACTTTTGGAGGATCTGCATGCTTCGCAGCTGCCCTGGGACACAGTGAGTAATCTACCCATGCCCCAACGCTCACACAAGGCCCAATCCTCAGGCTCAGCTGAGCAGGAACCCACACTCAGAGATATTTTCTCCGCGGTCACATCTTGCAATCTTTCTATCACTGCGCTGGCCATGGAAGTTAAAGGGATGAAAGCTGAGATGTCTTTTATGCATCAAGATATGCAGAAACTAAGGGATCGGACTTCTGCCATTGAAGGGCACATTAGCACCATAGAGGATGAATGGGCCCCCATGCAGAGAGAATCACATACACAGCAGATAATGGTGGCTAAACACGCCGCAAAACTTGATGATTTAGAAAATAGACTTTGCAGAAATAACGTAAGAGCTATTGGCATCCCTGAAAAAATGGAGGGGCGAAATCCAGTTGATTTACTTGAAAAATGGCTATTGGAAAAATTTGTAAAGGACTCATT
This sequence comes from Aquarana catesbeiana, assembly GCF_042186555.1. Lineage (NCBI taxonomy): Eukaryota > Metazoa > Chordata > Amphibia > Anura > Ranidae > Aquarana > Aquarana catesbeiana. Next base: position 216,865,978 of record NC_133325.1, on the reverse strand, counting down.
CTCTCCTATGTTCGCAGTGGAACGAGTACATCGCGTCCCTTCCAGGCCTTTGCCTCCGGGTAATCCCCCCAGAGCTTTTCTCTTCAAAATGCTTCACTACAGAGACAGAGATATTATTTTGTCATAAGCACGTACTCTGGGGGATGTTTTGGTGATCGATAACTCTAACATATCATTATTTCCAGACTTTTCAGCTGAAGTGCAAAAGCAGCGGGCCCAGTTTAATGATGTCAAAAAGAGACTCCACTCTTTGGATCTACAATACTCCATGCTCTATCCGGCCTGTCTACGTGTTGTAGCCAGAGACGAAGTTCATTTCTTTGAGAAACCTGCAATGGTATTGCAATGGTTGGATAGAGAGGAAAGATCCCTGCGGGAAGATTTGAGCAGGCGGCACAGAAATCCCTGAAAGTCAACGTTTTATTTCTCATGTAACAATGGTACAATTATCATCTTTATACAATCGGTTTGGTCACAAGATTGTCAAACTCCTTTAAAGGCGGAGGACTGTGTTCACAAAGCGTGTCAGTTCTATTCACGTTAATGTACGCAATACGAGGCCTGTTGCCTATTGGCTCTTCAAAGCGGGATAGTGAACTTAGCCCCCCTGATGAGAGTCCTTCGTGGACATTACAGTTTTTTTATTTTTATCTTTTGTTTTTTTTGCTCTGTGTCATTTGGGACCTAGCTGAATAGTTGGTTCTGGTATTGCTTAACCTGCTCTTTTACAGATTTCATTTCTTACACCAAAGAATGCCTACCATTTACTGTCTTGCTCGATATTCTATTGGTCATCTAAAGTATATTTACTATATCCCTTACACACCTGCCTTGGTTTCATATGCCTTAATGTTTTATGGCTAAGCAAATAGTTCTTACTAGTTGGAATGTTAGAGGTCTGGGAGACAGGGTGAAACGTCTAGCGGTACTTCATATGCTTAAACGAATGGGTTCATATGTGGTGTGTCTTCAGGAGACGTATATCTCACCTGGGCAAGAGTCTCCATTCTCCGTCAAATTATTTGGTGCCCAGTTTCACTCTGTCTTCTCGTCCTATGCGAGGGGAGTCAGTGTGTTGATAGGAAAGGATGTCCCCTTTACACATACAGTATCACTTATTGACCCTTACGGGCGTTACGTATTTTTGGTATGCTCAATAGATGGTTTACACTGCATTATTGGGAATATATATATACTGCCCCCCTTCTCAGTGGAAGTTGTTAAGACCTTGGCTACCTTTCTGTCGCAACACCCGGGGATTCCAGCACTTATTGTGGGTGATTTCAACAACTACTTAGATACAGATCTCGATAAGCTCTCAACGAAAGCCCCTCAGGGTAAGATAAATGGTGGGCAGACGTCCTTTGCTCATCTTGTTTTGGAGTTGGGACTGAGGGATGTTTGGAGGACGAGCCATCCACAAGTTAAACGCTACTCTTGTTATTCTGCCACACATAAAGGTCTCTCCAGAATTGATCTCGGTCTTGGCAATGACATGATGTTACCACTAGTAACTTCCTCAAAATACGAGGCGAGAACTTTATCTGATCACTCTGCCCTGTGCATAGAGATCTGTACATCTGGCATATCCAAGAAGGTTTGCTGGAAACTTAATCCATTCTGGTTGTCACTGTTTCCTAACCCTGATCCTATCCAGGACAACCTGATCACATTTATCTGGTTTAACAAACCTACGGCTAGCCCTGGTGTCTTTTGGGATACCTTAAAAGCATTCCTAAGAGGACAATTTATTAAATCTATTATGCCGCGTACACACGGTCGGACTTTTCGTCTACAAAAGTCCAACGGACGCTGACGGACTAAAGCTGGCTGGTAATCCGATCGTGTGTGGGCTTCTCCGGACTTTCAACGGACTTTTTTAGCCTCAAATCCGACGGACTTTAGATTTGAAGCATGCTTCAAATCTTTACGTCGTAAGTACCCCGAAGTCCGCTCGTCTGTATGCTAGTCCGACGGACAAAAAAACGACGCATGCTCATAAGCAAAAACTAAACGGAAGCACTCGGTCTAGTAAAACTAGTGTTCGTATTGTAGGTAGCACATTCATCACGCTGCAAAATCTGTGATCGTTGAATGCAGCGCATTTTATTTCTTCTTTACGAAGGCTCTATAAAGAACGAAGGTGTTTTGCTGTTCATAATCAGAGTTCTCCCAAACTGATTTCTGGATTCTTTTTCTCTTTGATCTCATGAATGATATAGTATGCATTTTAAAAACAATGTTTCCATACTAATAATACTTTTTCCCCTTTTTTTTTTTTAGGTTTGTAAAGTTACCACAAAGAACCCATTATTCTGTTTTTTTTTTTTTATAGTGATTATTTTTTAGTTTTTAGATAAAGTTAACCCAAAGCACCGTTTTTGGTTACGTAAATTTTTGGATTTTCAAGACTTACCACTTGAACATTATTAACATTAGTAATGTATTTTTGGTGTGTTTTTTTTCTAACTCAATGAGATTGTTGTCCCTTGTTAATTTAACATTGTGTGTAAAATCAATGATTTCAAAGAAAAAACATAAAAAGTCTTTTGCTAAACTCAAAAAATGATCCATTTATTCATGGTCAAAATAAAATAAAGAGGAAGTCAACGCTGGAAAAAGTCGGTGTACCAGAAAATTGGGATCTTGCGGAGTCCATATAAGAGGGAGCACAATCTGGTCCAAGAATCCCAGAGATCAACAGCACCAGCAGATGATCTAGATGTCCCCAGACTGTGGTCCTACAACAGCCTGCGTCTTCTGTCAGACCAGACTGAACCCAGGTCATCATTTTCTTCTCTTCCCTGCAGCCTTTCCTCCACGCTGCCCTGCAGCCTTCCCTGTAGCCTTCTTTTGAGGCTGTGGCTCTGGTGTTTCAGTTGTGGCAGGAGGAGGAGGAGGAGGAGGAGGAGGAGGAGGGGGGGCTGCCTCATGTAGTTGGGTGTTTTGTGTTAGCGTGCCCTGCAGCCCCTTATGGATTGTTTCCCCAAATAGGCGCTCACAAATGAGGCGCTGCTCCCTATTCATCTGAAGAAGCCTGCTGGCTAAGTAGCAGCCATAGGATTCTTCCGCTTCGGGGGGGCTCCTTAAAAAACGGGTGGCCTCTTGCATGAGGCGCAGGGATGCGTCCTGTGTGACCATCCCCTTCCTGGCCCTTTTTTTGGGAAGGTGGAGGGGAGGCACTTGGGATTCGGTCAGGCTCCTACTGGGCCCAGCCACCTCACTTGGCCCAGCCACCTCACTTGGCCCAGCCACCTCACTTGGCCAAGCCACCTCACTGGGAGCAGCCACCTCACTGGGAGCAGCCACCTCCTGCCTGACACTGGGCCCAGCCTCCTCCAGGATGATGGTGAATCCGGCCTCCTCCAGGCTGTCCATGGGCCTGGTCTCCTCCTGCCTGCCACTTTCCCCACATTCCTCCTGGATGGACTCATCCTGTGTATAAAAAAAGGACAATAGTTTGAGTATATTTTTTTGGGTTCATCAATGACACACA